>NC_049983.1:14240510-14331424 GCF_000003815.2 Branchiostoma floridae | reverse complement strand
CATAAGCATCTGGGGGCCTGTGAAAAATGAGAAAACTGGGGGAGCTTTGGAAGTAAATGTAACATTATGTGGAAAGCAAGGTGCAGCGCAGAAAATTGAAGAAAGTTTGACTACAGCTGAGTATTCAAGATCATTGCAGCACCAGAATATTGTGGAGTATTACTTGAAAGGAGAATACAAGGCATAGAGGAGTGAAAAAAGGACATCTATTAATGTCTAACATTAATGTTGATAACAGAAAGTACAAAAGGAATTACATGTAAATGAAACAAAAAATTGTTAGTTTAAGTACTTTGGGGAAGTGCTTGCTAGACCCTTTATGATCATTGGAAATAATATACTTCCCACATAGAAGAAAAACATATTCCTTTGCTGTACTTTGTTTACTTGTTACCTTGTCCCTTTGACCTAAAAAACCTTACAGACCGTGCTTGTTTACTGTGCACTTACAAGTGCCATGGTCCAATGCTCTGCTGTATATTTCACTACTTAGCGGTCCAAAGGACTTCTCCAATGCAATGCTCATGTTAACTTCCTGACAACAAGGTCGACAGTGCGGCTTCACATGTTTTCAAGGGTATTAAAATGACACCGTTTCCACTTCCTCATTCATTGAATGAGTCTTCCCTTCCCTGTGTCATGCCTGTTTTTATATGAAGAGCAGGCCGCCACATTCCGTATTAGACCACGAACCACACGGGATCATGCTTCAACATTACACACAACAGAGAACTGTTTAAAGGCCTTTAAATTCTCGGTCATCTTTCCTGACATGCCGCGATCGAAACTCTCAACATAACTCAAGTACAAACATGCGTCTCAGATCTCGGCTCAACTCACTTTGCCCCCAACAGTGGCTTCCGTTCTCCGTCCGCCATGTCTCCCCTCTTCACCGCTACACCGGTCCCAGTATTCTAACCTGAACAGGTACACTCCCGACTAGATCATGGCCCCAGCTAGGGTCTACAATAGTCTAGTACTTTGACCCGAAAGGTTCACACGGCCCACGTGATTTTGAGTTGCCCAGACCCGCCCCCTAGAGGTTATTGTAGGGCAATTTCACTGCAAGCTCAGGCATGCTGGTGGAGCCTAAACGGCTGGATGGGCGTGGGGATCAGTTGGTATTTCCGGAGATTGCACAAGCCTGACATAAATTTCACACTGGAAAATTGCACAACTCCTTAGGAATTGCACAAGGATCATAGTATACAACCCTGCTTCACTGGCCGCGAGGTTCCATACAGCATGTGACAGGGCAGCGGGGGCGGAGGAAGTTTACATCTTGATAATCAGCCCAACCTCCCAGCATTTATGTACAGTACACACTGTTTCCTTCCTGTTGTTCATCCACTTTGATGTCTGAGCAAAATAACTTATACTTCCCCGCCCTTTTTGCTCAAGTGTCCTATCTCCAACTGCATAACGTGGCTTAGCAAAATTAGAATGCTTTATTGGTCGAGGTAAAAAAAAAAATTACTACAAATTCTACTTGAAGACAGATTCACGTATTCAAAATTTAAATGGTGATATGCGCTGCTAGTGCTATTATTTTTTCCATAACCGCTATAAACATGGTATTATATGGAAGACTGAGGTCAACTGAAGGGCAGTATATTTCAATGTAGACTCGTGGTTGTTACTAATAACAAAATCCTTGCAAATATTTGCGATGTCTTAAAGCAGCTGTACCAATCCGCTATCTGTTGACAGTAAAGCTGGTATAATGAACAGCAATTTCGATGTTAATTGAAGTCACATCCAAAACACTAAATGGGGAAAATTATAACTTAATAACCCTGAAGTTATCCTAAAATACAGTCAGCTCTTTTACCGTAGCGACTAGCGTTGTTTGTTACACTGCACTGGCGAAAATTTCGGTAGAATAGCGCAAGGTGTATGACGAATATGCATTGTTTCTGTCATCACTGTAATTTAAAAAGCTCCTTGGAAATATCAATGTTCACAGCGCAAGTGGTCAAATAAAAAGTGCCCCTTTTTGTTTGAATGAAATTCTGCAAACAGACAGCTTTCACTCAAGTCAAGAACAGCCTAACCACCTGTTACGGAATGTTCAGGACTGTCTGTTTCGTGCAATGTACGGTTTATCACCAATCAGAAAACAGCGCATGGACGTCACAGTGCTAAAATGACATATGCCAGCAGCGTGATAAAAGAAAGGTAAATTTTCAGGAGGAGAACAAAATCATATTTATTCTTAGCAATCCAAATGCCTGGAACAACCTTGGACTGTTGTCACTTTTTCTTGACTTCGACATCGCTACCGCCTTTGTCGTTCGCACGGAACTGATATGATAAAACAAGCCATGTCGGCTGGTTGGTAATTACATTGTTCATGCGACATACTTGTAAAGGTTTAACGTTAATTTCTGACACCAGTGCAGCTGCCCTTGACATGTGCGAATATCTTTTCTTGTACCTGGATTCGTCTGGCTTAAAAAGTTAAAGACCCGACAGGTATGTTTCGTCTCGCCGGCTGAAACGCGAGTTACCAAACAGCGCGGAATGAGATTATCAGCAGATGACATGCCGGAGATGAAATACCAGGGTCACACAAACACAGCTTGTAAGAAAAGCATGGCTGGCCCACGTCGCACATTCAAACTTACGGTACTGTATTATCAATCAAGGGAAAAATACTGTTCTATTGCATAACAGATTGCATTATCCGTAAAAAGGCGTACTATAAATAGCAAACGGATGGAAACTCGAACGTATACAATTGCCACTCAGAAACTGTTTACCAAACATTATGCGATAGTAAATACACCACTATCTTGTATGGCTTGGCGGCGTGCATATGGTATCCTATGTAGATATAACGGCCTGATGACACATCAGGCAACGTGCGGAATACGGTCAGATAGTCGATGTTTAATAGCATGTCACTCAGCCACATGTGCACAAAATAATTATGCTCAAGAACCCTGGCCCTAATCAGCACAGCCCCCCTCCCCCTTTAGTTCCACTTACCTAGGTTGTGGATATCCACCGTACTGTTGTTGAGGCTGGTACTGCCCCTGTACCTGTACACCGACCATCCGCGGGTCCGCCATGTCTGTCTTATACTAGTCGGGATCACCACGCCTTCCTCTTCCACTAGTTTCGGAGGGTGGAACGGGTCGGAATGTCGCCCAGAGTACAAGAGTGCGGGTTGTTTATAGGAAGTAGCACGTCACGCCGCCAGGAGAGTTGAAACATTTGACCTCTCCCGGGTGACAGCCTGACCCAACCACCCATGGGGTGTTACCTTCCATGGGTGGTTTCATAGGTCTGATCGCGCAGATTGTTAAACGGGGTGGACAATGGGAGGAAGTGAAAGTTCCGTAGTAGTGACAACCGAGAGTGGTCTCTAGTGTAGGGCAATCTAGATGAGAAGAAGTTGAGGCTTATATTTTCCATTCCTGAATAACTCCATGAGGACAAGTTTTATACTATATTGAATGTAGGGGTGGTGGTGGTGGGGAAGTCGCTTAGGGCAGGAGTCGTCCAAGGATTAGCGACGGACGCCGCGAAGAGCAAGCCAGAGAATTAGATTGGACTGGTTCAAGCTGTATTAAAGACTGAAGAAAATGCTAATGAAGACTGAGTAATAGATCTAAAGCAATAAGCATGGCATTCTCAGAGCTTCTCTCAATAGAAAATGAACGAGGACGGTTAAAAGTACAGAGAGAGATGAGAACTTTTATGTCGTCATTGAACAGGTGTACGTTATAATACAACAGCGCCACCTGCTGAGAGTTACTTTTCTGCATGACCACCAACACGAAGGTTGCAACTAGCAGTTCTAGTCATTTAACATGTATACATGTACCATCTCTCTTGTTAGTTATATGCCATGTTGATATCATTATATTGATGACATCCTTTGGGAACAACCAAACTGATATGAGCGTGCGGATAAAATCTAAGTAGTCGGGAAGGCCAAACACACTACACAGAATATGCAGATTCTTCACTTTTGTTATTTAATGTTCTACATCTTCTTCATCGACCTATGAATTAACATTTTATGACATAAGTATCTGATGTCCGATATGTTTGCAATCTATATAGGTAACGCACATATTTTATCTTTGGAAAGGGTCGAAAACTGCAGGGATAAATATGACCTTAGAGTGACAAAATGTTAACTTTCGTTTCGTACATCTACTCCAACATGTGTGGCAGGTGTGGAACTGTTCATTTTCTTGTCATCATTCGCCATCCATGCTTTGCAAGCAAACCAACTGTTGCGCTTTTACGCGTAATTTGAGGAGCCTTCTGGCGAAAATGCAAAGAACGACAGCAACGAGTAGTTGGCTCAATCTTAGTGAGACGAATGTCTGTGACCGTACCTACACTGTTTCAGCCCGTACAAGGGTATGGTGAACTAAAGAAGCAGATCTCTGCATGTGCAGTCTGCCTAAAGTATTCAAAGTACAAAGAGGAATGTCACGGTCGACTTCTAAAATTAAAACAATCAAAGCCGAACATGTCGTACCGGTATGGCATTTAATTTCACGTTTTATTTTATTTTAACCTCGTTCGTTGGGATTAAAACTTGGCCTTGGGATTCAAACACTCTCTAGGTTATCTTATCTGTCTTTTGCAACTTCAACACCTTAGACTCAGATGGAACAGTATAGCACGCGCGAACAACTTCTACTTCGTCACCATAGTGACGCAGATTAAACATACCATTCTTAATATGCAGCTTTCTCGTTGCCATGGTAACGCGGATTAAAGGTATGACCGTGGCATTTGCAGGACGTAAACTGACTCTTTTGTCATGGCGGAGGCACGGGCGTTACCTAGCAACTAGGGTGCTGGGTGAGGAAAGGTCAGACTAGGATCTTGGTAATGGATTCGGCCTCAACACTATATACAGGATTCCTTTGTTGTCATGTACTTAACACTACTAAATGATTTTATCACGTCATCATATAGTTCTACAGTTAATATCCACCAGGAAGATGATTAATATTTTTGAAATGATAAAAAGAAGGAAAGCAAAATCTGGCCCTGTGTGCCGAAACCAGACTCCATAGGTCGCAGGAAAAAGAATAGAAGTTGACCGAATTTACAGATAACACTCAGTGTGCTGTACTGTCTTGCCCGCTTACACATCTGTAAGGTTACCTGTCCGCTTTTCTATTTTTCTTGTGATCCATATGGGGTATGCTGGAGACTATGCCCAGATTCTAGTATTTTGTTCTGATGAGAGGTTTTCTACTTCTAATTGGAAACATGCGACGTGTACCTTTGACGTTGTAAGAGGGAACCTTATTTTTTTTCCACCCCTACCCCAACATCCTCAATGATTAGTCCCTATCGAGATATACTTTGATTAACATCCTAATAACCGACATCCAGTTCATTCCATAGTTTTGTGGACTCCAGTTCGGATATAGACCAGACGTCTAATCATTTGCAGTATGTACATTATACATGTACACATATTCATTACCTTTTCCATCTGGCTACTTCGCACCGACATCACTTTTCTTATCGTCAAAGGTATGGAGAAGCATATGATACTAGTACTAGAAAACCGCTACATCATGTAACGTTAACAACCATATAGTGTAAAACGGCACAAACACTAGAAACCAACAAAAAAGAAGTTAAATTTTATAAACAATGTTTTCAAACTAAAGAAAATCTAACGTGTTTGGACTATCAGCATAATGCACTCTGCAAAAGATAAGACAAAGGTCTCCTCTAACAAATAATCTAATCAGTCTTGCCCTGAGTAAATGTTTAGTTTTGCTATGCTGGTGAATGCCACAATAAACCCGTATCAACTGGAACTGAGCTTCGAGCGGCGACCAACCTGTAAGGGATTTAAAACCCTTTCCCTTGTTGATTAAAAGATTAGCCCGAATCAGGTTACCAGTATTGTGTGAGCGAACCGTCAGACAAACACTGAAAGGTCTGGTGGTATTAGTAGGTTATGCTGACTGACTATTGTCGTAACCGTTGTTGTAACAAGGAGGTCTAAAATGCACACAGAGCCTGCACAAGTGACCACCTCTACGTAAGGATCAACTGGCTTATGTGACCACTTTTAGGTAGTCCCTTACATAATTTTCCCATTGACCCAAGAATTAAGACTGGCCCTGTCTATAGTGATCACCTGTCTACACTGACCAACCCATTGAGTGGTCTTCTTGGGCAGTTTTGCCAGTAATTGTCTCGCATATTTGACAACTGTTGTGCAATTAAGTTATTATTTGATGCACAATATGGGTGATGGTATCATAAGTGCGTTCTTTAGCTTTTTTTAGCCTATCAACAAAGTAGATGATCCACGTACTGCTTTAAAATGGATGCTGCAAATATTTTGGGACTATCCCGCCGAAAAAACAGTGTTCTTTGCACATTAAACTTTAAAATGATGAAAATTCCAACACGTCTGCGATGACAGACAGTGTGGCAATAAAGGCATCTTGACAGTTGAGAAAGGAAGAAAGAAAGGAAGGAAAACAAAGAAAAGTCTAAGACGCGGACATGGCCGGGACGGAAGAATGTTGGAAACAAATCACGTACAATCTGGAGACTGGAAAATCGCACCCGTGTTTTGCTATGTTTTCTCGCATTTCTGCATGCATGACACGTTCTGAGGTCTTAGTTTGTCGCCTTGTCGTGCCAACCAGGGTGCACACATGTGAGCAGGCACATTTCAACCGAGACAGAACAATGACCATTATATGATTTTAAGCACACGTTTTACCTTTCTAACACGTTTAACGCCATATTTCCACAGTACTTAATGTCAGAGCCGATCAGTTCTTATTAAGATTCCTGTAACACCCTAAAATCTCCCATAACTCCATTGACAGCAACACTCCAGTCAAAATAAAAGACTCTTAAGATTGTCCTCTGCTCTTGGTTTCCATGGCGGTTGATCGACCTCGTTTAGTTTGTTCCCATCTAATCCTCCACGCTTTATGTTTGGAGACCGGAGAGTGGCCAAACAAGGCCCCTTTCACGCTCTTGAATATTCATAGACATGTTTTCAGAACTTTCTTACCATTGGCTGTTCGAATTCTTTGGCGCTTTACATGCGTTCGTATTGTTTGCGACATGGTACATAAATATGCTTTTAGCTTATCTGTGTGTTTCTTGTGTTGGTGGTTACATGTGTAGACTCACATGCCGGGCGGACGTGAGTGACGTGTCAAACAGAGTAGGGTAATGAAAATATTGTCTTTAGTGCCAGGCTGTTGTTGGATACCTCCACAGGTGGGTGGCACGATTGCTCAACACTAGTGCTGCTCACGGCGTGTGAACAGAACAGTGCAGGCGGACTACATGGCTTGTTGCACGGTTCGTTAGCTGCAACAGTGTGCCCGACTCTGAGGTAAACACATTTACCTGTAATTGACGACATTTTCAGTCTGCTGTCGGCTCTTTTTGGATTAATGCGTTAGTTACGAGGGAATTCGGAAGAGGAGAAAATGAGCAAAGCAAATTTAGCGAAGAGGACGAGTCGGCTCGATTTGATCGGCGGCGGCGGCGGCAGCTCGGGCAAGGGGAAACAGCTAACCCGTCGGCAGCCGTCGCTGGCCTCAGTAGGCCGACGAGACACCAGCAGTAGTTTCAGTAATGGTAAAGATGAGGCACCGAAGGTGGACAGTCGTCGGTTGTGTCAGCAACAGGAGATAGACAAGGGAGAGATACACATGACCATCGCGGGCGTGTCCGGAGCGGGAAAGGCTTCGCAAGAGGCCCCGCCACCCCCACCCGTCAACCTCCGCAGCCTCATGGTCACCAAACGACTGGCCATGAACTTGAAGAGGATGGCGGCGCAGAGGGTGACGGATAAGAAAGGTGCGAGTTACCTGGCGCACACGGACAGGCCCTGGAGACCTCAGCACCCGCGGCCGCCGGAAGAAGAGGAACCGGAACAAGAACACACGTATCAACTCGGCCCCGTCTCCAAATTCTTCTCGGGACGCGCCGAGAAAGCGTTATCAGAGCTGTTAGAGGAAAAATTGTGTGATTATGTGTACAACTCCGGCACAGCCGGTGTGATAACCAAGAACTTATGTGAGGAGGCGAAGCAGAGGATGAAGGAATTTCTCCCGCCCAGGTATAAACTTATCAGCGTGGCCAACATAGGGGAGCGCCACGCGCAGGACATACGGGTGGCGTCCCGATGTGCGTGGGACCCAAATGTCGACACCTTCGCGTCTTCAACCTTCCAGAACGGCAGCGTGTTCTGCGTGGCGACGGTGTACGCAGTGTACATGGAATAGAGCTGATACGTGTACTGTAGTTGACTACATACCATGGCACGAAAGGCGTGCGACGCACATGACTGACATGTTTTCCTAAATATGTTTTCCCAAGCGCTTCTTAAATGCGTTGTTGTGCACCATACAAATGGCCAATCGACTTAACGCGGCATTCGGGCGTTTCAGGCACCCGTCAACAAACAGGCCAGATGGGACAATACCTGAGATTTATCCCCCTTGACTTATCGTTGCTTACCAGGACAACCTGAATGTCACAGCGGCAGGAGCCAAGTGAACACCGTGACAACAGTTCAAGGTGTGTGACAAGAAAAACGCTAGGAATGATTGATTTGTACATGTACCAAAACATCGCCATATAACATCGACTCAATAGACACCATTATCTCAGCATTGCTTACCCAGGGTCTGTATAAAGCTAGCACAGTTCAGGGTCGTGTACACGTGCAGCTACAGGGAAGAGAAGTTCACGGTCACTGACATCCACACAGTACAGTTATGTTTCTACAGGTGTTAGTGTGTGTACAATGTAGTACATGTAGGTATGGCGCCAAGACTCTTCATTGTAACAGTTGACGCGGATTAAGGGATTTGTTGAAAGCCTTTCACTCAGAAAAAATTGTTACCGCTAATACTTATCGTATCACCGTCTGGTTTATAATAGAAGTTAGAAGTCAGGACATGTATAGCCATTTCAATGCGACGTCGACACGCATGGCTTCGTCTTTGTGGGAGGGCGAGTGTTCTCTTTTGTACAGGAAAAATATTTGCAGTGGGAACTGTTGATTCAAACGCAGCGTGCCTCCAGTGGTGGCAAGTAGCCGGACCTGGGCAGCCCCGCATTATGTGAAAGTGTCCAATAAATGTCAAGTCTCAATTCAAGAGCTCCAGCGCCATTTAGAGACCCAGAAGGGGAAGGACATCACAGGAACCGACACCAAAAGGCTTGTATTTGTACTAGAAAAGTGCACTTCATGTATCCGCAATCGTTCTCCGGCATTGATTTAACGTTGTTGTCTTAAGAAAGAGCAGTCTCCAACTTGACTGGCGTATTTGTTAGACTTTAAATTTTGGAATCGTGGAAAGCGAACGTAAGGCACGTAGAGTAGAGACAGACGTCACGCACTGGACAGCATAGTCACCACTGCTTGTTAAAAGGGAGTTGCCGACAACTTGTCATAAGAAAGACGCACAAGTCAAGAAATGTTCACCGGCAAAGAGACAGACATGACAAGTTCAGGCAGGATTTAATATATATGCATATATATCATATGGACAGTTTTATCAAGTACAACAGGTACAATGTATCACAATGTACAATGTACATTGTATATGGCAATACGTATTTTACAACAGTTTTCAAAGACAGTTATATTCTACACGCTATCGTGGAGATCATAGAAACGGCTTGGCAAACTGTAGAATAAAAGAATAAAGCATTGGCCCAAATAAAGGATAATTTTCTTGATACAAAATATTTAAGTGTTGCCGACTGAGATTTGGCACTGTTTGTGATGACACAATGTTAATGACGTAATACGAGAGACAGTGCATTTGTCATGTACACGGAGTGGTTTACAAATCTGTACAGACTGAAGATTGATTGGTACAAATGACAACCCAGTAACATCGTAAGGAATTGGAATGTTCAAACCGAAGACTCCCAAGGGAGGGAACTTCATTTCTCTACGCCACAAGGCAAATTCCCTTTCATATAATTACTTCAACAAATGACGAGTTGCTTTGGGTGAAGTAATGTGTTAAGCTCCGCGCCATTGTTTATCAGCAAACCATTTAATCAAAAACAAGGCCATTTTTTTTCAATCGGTCGTTCCATTAAAAATGTCGACCATCTTCTACCCCTAGTTTTCGTGTTTATATTGTTGTCATAGCGCAGCCTACTGTTTTAGAAGTTGTGTTGTGTATAATTATCGTTACCTGCTGACCAAAAGGTAAACAATCACAAATGTATTCCTTAATCTTTGAAATACCTTACGATTAGAAGCGTTGTAGAAACATTTGTCATTGCAAAAACTCATTACTCCAGTATCAACGATTTTCTTTGGTTTTCTATAGAGTGATTCTATTGTTGTACACAAGGATTATGAAGGAACAATTAAAAAGTAGAAGAACAAGTATCTTGTATCTTGTGACGTAGTTTCTCACGAGAGACAATAGCTAGGTAGAATCCCGCGATGTACGAAGGCGACAGAGTTAAGATGGAGTGAGCCCTTGGGATTTTTTATGGGACACAGAAAACTTTTCGTGTCAAATGAGCAGGAAAACACCTGTGTGGCAGGTAATCCCCCGCTTGCACACCCCCCTGAGGTAGGAAAGTGGTTTGGAGTGCACTTAATCACACCGCATGGTCCGCGATTGCGGCTATTACCTCCATTGTGCACGGCCCAATACTACACGCCGTGTTAGTTTTACACTCTGCGAACCTCAATAGGAACCGTGATGACGTAAGGAAAAGGTTAGGACAACACGGACTGTTGACCACTCCGGGTGGCTGTTTGCGAGCTGTCAGACCACACAATGCACAATGTTTGCAGGACGAATTGATAAAAACTGTAAATAATGTGTCCAAAAGTCTTAGTGCCACCAGATCTAGTGTTCTTGGTTGCATTTTCAATTATTTGATGCACGAAGCGTTATAACAAATTGCAATAACCTTCGATAAGTGGGTCAGATTTGGAAAACATGATTTGTTTGTGGTATTTATATGTATATGTATACATTGTGTTAGTGTGCGTTGGGTTCTGTACTATATATCACTTAACGTAATCAACAGATAATCAAGCAGATACCGAAATATTATACATAAGGGTATCGACTACATGCATCCTTATCATGACGTTTCGTGATGTCCAAGCATGTGTGTTGTATTGTGTTGCTATGCATATCCAACAATTCATTCTGATCGACATGGCAAGACATACCGCCTTCGGCCAAATCCTGTTCTATTTTCCAGCAAGATCTCCCAATATCCTTCAACAAAAAGAAGCCTGGGTCCTGGATTTTTGGATTGCTACAGGATTAGTATTGCTTCCGTGACTGACGTCAGTGAAATTATAGAATGAGATGGCGACCTCTTTTCTGAAATATGAAACTATAACCAGCCATGGGTTACTTATCACAGCTCGCAAGTAGCTTACTTATATTTGCCACGCTGAGAACTGGGTTACGCAAATGAAGTATATGCCAAGTGTCAGCACAAGATAAGCTAATGTCATCATAATGCTGACTTTATCTCCTTTATGGTATGGATTTATTTGGATATGGCATTCAAAACTCTGCATGTGGTCTATATTAATGGGATAAGCTTCGATCATATATGCATTATGATAAGTTTATTCAAAGTTGAACAGAACAAAGGGAATGTGAAATCTAGAATACTCCAAAGGTCATCTAAAGGGTATCATAATGAATGTTTTCTCTCAATCCTTGAACGTGTTTACAGAAGTAGTCATATGGCACATAAATTACAATTGTGAAACAATTTATTGACATACTTAAAAGGATACGTTTCTCGTCTGCTTTGCAGTGCACATTCATAAAACCACAAGCTGACTAAACCTTTTAGGTAGAAATCTCATATACGTAAAACTGTGCTCTGCGTCGTGCTGAAACGTACACACGCAAAGAACCAGCTAACATTGCATTTACAATTTCAGTCCCTTCCTGAGTTCCGTCCCCAGGAAAATGTGAAACCTGTGCGGACCGTGTTCTATGGCGGGTAGGTACCGCCCTACGTCATAGGCAGATGACGTCAGTCCCCTCTGCACACTCTCACAGATGTCATTGTCCTCTTTCTGCACCTGGTCACTGTCCTTCAAACTTGTTTCAACAAACTCCGCCAGTTCCTTGTCACCGATGTTCTTGACGAAGTCTTCTTCTAAGAAGTAGTCCATGACTATCCGTGTCCGGTCAGTGGCCAGGGGAAGGAGTAGGTTGGTGTCCAGCCACGGACCGTAGCGGTTGATGGCGAGGTTTGGAAAGACGTTTGCTACGATGTACCCCGCCTGACCGTAACGCTGGCCTTCTGTAGACTGCTCGTTTTCCGTCGCTCCTTGTCCCGTCTAACGGAAGAAACGCCAACGATTAAATTTCACCAAATTTCTTCATCATTCGTTCATCAGAGATCCCAGCAGCAGTATAATCAAACAATGGATAGCGAGTGAGTGATTCGTTCTAATGCTACCACATACACATCGATAAATTAGATATCATCGAGACAGGTATTTTGTGTATACTGAATTGGTAAAAGTATTAGAGGTACTCGTCTGTGCAGACATTTGAATAGAGGCACTAGTTTCTTTATGTACAGAGTCTTATCAATGGCGAATAAATGTGAATACAAACTCATAGCTAGTTTCTGAAACTGTGCAGTCTTACCATTTTGCTGTACAGTTCGGTTGCTTGCACCTTGGTGGAAGGCAGATCCACGATTTTTGCCAGATCTTTGTGAACATACTCAACATGGGAATTATGGTCCTGTGCGTTCTCAACCAACAATTTCCAGTTACACCTGTAAGTATATCATAGTTAAGTTCATCTAGTAAAAGGAACAGGTATCAAAGGGGTAAAACATCAATCCATGTCAATTCATGGAAAGGCGGTTATACCCGGCCAGGGAATACTTTACAGACCTGCCCCCAATCTGCTAAATTTGGTACTGCAATCCACGCATCGACTCTCTGCCACACACAACAAACGATAACACCGAGAGGGTTAACTGTTAAAGCAGAACTTGTAGAAGAGCAGCACATATTGTTATATCTAATGGAAAAAATAAAGACATGGTTCTAGTCGGTAAAAACAATTCTGTACGGGAGTCGAACTTTTCGATATCTGACGAAGTACTATAACAATAAAACATAGTCTTCACATACTTGGCATCATAGATTCGCCGACATATGTGCCTCATCCCGTGTGTGAAGCCCTGCGTGTCGAGATGCTGTAACAAAGGAGACGTTTTCTCCTCGAAGTCTTCCCTCCCGTCTCCCTCCAGCTGCACCAACACTACCGGGCCCCACGTCCTCACCGCTACGGGCTTCAGGCCGTTCTCTCGCGCAGAGAAGTTCTTTATACCGCGTAGGCGCAGGGCCTTCGATAGTCTAATGGGTTGGAGGTAGGGCTTGATTATCAACAACTTACCAACGCACACCGTTCCCTGTCACAAGAAAAAATGCAAAAGAAACGACAAAAAGAGGAATACAAAGCAATTGCACGTGTAGATAACAAACTACTATAGTAACAGAAAGAGCTAAACACTGTCGACCAATCAGGCCATCGCGTATGATAAATGCCGCGCGCCAATTGGCTGCCTCGTAAAATTCAATTAGCGATGGCGCACACCTGGCCCACATACATCTATCGTTGTCATTTACCATATATGCGGCGGGCAAAAATTGTACAGTCTTCGCTGGTTTAACTTCACGCCCATTCCTCGTTAAAGGGGCAAATTGCTGTCGCACATAAGCAGCGGGCCACAGTTTTCTTTAAAGACACAATGACTACGTATTTTGCCCTTTTCCGTTACAAGTACATGATAGTAATATGCTAAGCAATGTTTTCCCACCATTGTTAGTTGCCTTTTGGTCGTCCCGGGTAAGGTTTTGCTTAGAAACACGCTAAAAACACGTGTCGGAAATGCTATAAAGGTGAATATCATGGCATTCTGATAATGAAAAGACGTTAGTTCTTTAAATTTTCAGTCATAATTTACATCAACCACTTAGGCCGGCTTGTCACGTGTTGATGAACTTGTCCAGCAGACGACCCTTTTACGTCAGATGCCGTTTTATTCTTGTCGCCAACTTTTGTATAATTTACGTTACCGAACTTCTGTTGGGTGTAATTCGCTTACGAAAAGACATTTTCCGATAATTTTTTCACTGTTTTATCTGCTAAACAGTGGTGTTGCGTAACAAACAAATGACAGGACACATAAAACACGAATGTTGGAAACATGACTATCACCGCCAATCTCAGGCCGTTTGTCACTTTTTTGATATAATTTACGTTACCATAATAAGTCCATTAGAATTATAGAAAGATCATTACTTTTTTACTCATAGGAAAGAATGCTCCCAGATAAGTAATTGCCTGCAGAGTTAATCTTTCCAGAGCTGTTTGTTAAAATTTTATTTATCATTAAAAGCATAAATATAATTTACGTTACCATATAATTTACGTTACCATTTTTTTTCTTCAACATGTCATCGGATGTTCAGCAAGAGCACATCAACCAAAGACATATTTTCTGCTGTAATGTTACTGTAGGTGGGCTTGGCTTATTTTCTGCTGTAATGTTACTGTAGGTGGGCTTGGCTTGCCATAGAGTCACAATGCAGTCTGTTTATATGTTTCTGTTTCAGTGAATTTTACGATGCTGGGACTTTTCATTTCTCATAGATGCGGGTGTTTATATTGATATCTGATGCTTCAATAATCAACATTACACGGAATGTATAGTGCCAAGTTCAATAAATGTATATTGGGTTGGACTGAACCAAAGTAAACCCATGTTGTCAAAGTAGACTCTTCCAAGTTTGTCGTCATTTTCGCGCGCTTTTTGAAGATCACAGGACTGGAATGACAGAAATTCATGCTCAACACTGACTGATGAAGTAAGGTACGTTTCAAGCATGTTTGTCTTAAATAGCAACAGAGATTATGATCAGCTAATTATGAAGGTCAATGTAGTCAAGATTCGTGTCACAGAAATATTTCTCGTTTTACACAGTGGACCCCTTTACGTACAGACGGCGGTAAATCAGCGACACTATTTACGCTAGCGCCACGTTATCTACATTGAGGACTTGTCATTGAGTTTTAAGCTCCATGATCAAAAGCATATGGGCTGCAGAAGTTAATAGCTAACTTGAGTTAAGACTTCACTATCATTAGATGTTCCGAAGTTTTCACCTTTGCTTGATACAACCTCGGGTTTGTCCATACATGTCCAAAACCATTATAGTTGAGAATGTCAGTTACGTGATTTGTCCAGTCGTATTTACATGGACAGACACATGGTTCAAGGCAGAAAGCTATTTGTGAAACCAATCCCACTCTATAAAGTCAAGATCTATATAACGTCAGGCTTGTCATGTAATCGTGGCATTAGTACAATAGTATAAAGGGACAGGCTGCCAGGATAACTGTAGAACAGACCAGTGCCTTTACACATGCAGCTCTCTTTTGGAAAATTCACTGTTGTTTATAGCCTTGCTCATCAACAAAAGCCTTGTTATACACATATTACACAGTTCTTTCTGCCGGTATTATTGAACCACACGATATAAGGTGTATGGATCGACATTTTGTTAGGTAGCACATTCATTCTATATTGATGTGACATTGTGTTTGTTCCACGAACAAAGATTGTCCTGACATTAAAAAATGTTTTATAAGAAGTGCGATAACTGGTGTTTAGTTTGTTGTCTTTCCAATATCGAAAGCTTGTGCTAGAAAGGCCCAGTCCATCTGGTGCATGTTGCCATCGCATCATGTCCTGCTATTCCCAAAGACTTGATTAAAGGACGCGAGGACGAAGCGGTTCTGACCTAAAGCGTGTGATTGCGTGAATCCTTTGTTACTTAGCATGTATTTAAATAGACCCCGCCAAGATAGGGACCTTGCATATCTTGGGTGTCTTTCCGCAGAGTCCGGGTGGGTATAGGACGAACAAGATTATACGGGTATTCCGGATAACAAAGATTACACTTTTTTGCTACTCTGAGTTAGCAACATGAAGATAAGAGGTCCAGCATTATAGACGAACATGACCTGATCAGTTCAAATAGAGCCAGTATGTACACTATTCGGCTTTCCTCCAAATGTTAGAGATTCTGTAATTTACGTTACCACAGTTCATTGGCATTTACCTGTAGAATAGATATCGCCTGCTTCCAACCATTTTCATAAATATATTCTATCGCTCTTATCCCATCCTACAGGGTGAAAATTAAGGAGTATTAAACGGTTTGTCTTCATATCAGAAAAAAAATCATTTATTTACTTTTATACAAATGTAGCAAACTTAATAGCTAGTAATTTTGATCATTATTCCGAAACAAATGACACGGCGGTTAAATATTTCTCATTGGCGTGTAATTTGAAGGTTTTGGGTTGGAAAATGCGCTAATTTGGCTGTTGTTAATCCACTATTACTTGCTGGAACATTTCTCTGTGTAGTAATATGCTCTTTATTACAAAATTGTAGGAAAGATGACATGGCCTACTAAAAATCAAATATCTCCAAAATTAAGCGTGTTAGCACCAGACAAAAATAGCAAAAGATAGTCGATATAAGTGGTAACAAGTTCATACCAGCAGGTAAGCGTTTTGGACAACTTTATTTTTTACAATTTTCTACCTCCAATTTTCCCAGTTAACGAGGAATGGGCGTTCAGTAGAACTTAATTGAATGAGAAGTTTCCGACCTCCCGTCCAGCCTGTATGTCCACCCGTGGTAGCAGCAGGTGAAGTGTTGAGCCTGCCCCTCCCCCTGCCGTACCACGATGTTAGCCCGATGGCGGCACACGTTGTGGAAGGCCCGCAGCTGGTCAGATTGGTCTCGCACCACCACAAACGGGTCGGTGCCTAGTACACCTAGTATACCGGGAAGTAAAATTGATTTGTATGATATATCATAATATATTCATGAAAGAAAACAGCTTCTACTATTTGAAGAGGCTACCAGATTCCACCAAAATTTCTCCACGTTCACTGACATGAAGAAAACAATTCTCCTTCTAACATCACAAAACTCACACATTAACGTTATAGAAAAGGTGGGATTTTCGTCTTCCACTGTCTTTGAGAAAGAAGTCTAACCCAACAACCTAGAATGTAGAGTTAGCTTTTAGACTAGACTAGACCTTGCTATATTGTTATACACTGTTTGTAGTGATGGCAAGAATTTGCAATAAACTTTCTATATATTGATCCTGGTCAAGATGTATTGTTTTAAATAAATGGATCATCCGAGTAAAAATGGGTGTCGGGGGATGATTTTTAAAAGATTGCATCACGTAGTTCTGGGTCGAGCGTGGACCGTTGATTTTCGTTTCAACACACCTGTGAAGAACTGTCCAGGTTTTGCCACTTGGTTAGCCACGCCCACTGCTACCCAGTTCCGCCGGAACACAGTTCTCATTTCCAGGTCGTGCAGACGTCCATCTGTGTACCTGCAACAGTTTTACTCTTTAACTTAAAACTTGAGGAATACAAAACTTCAATCTCATCAACACTGAACTACGTTTAGCTGTTGTTCAAAACTGCCACCTGGCGGAACAGATGAGAAGTGCAGCACACAATTCGTTTCGAACACTGACCCATGTCTGACCCTAGCAGTTTATTGTTTTCATTGAAGGTATGCAATGTCAGATATATTTCATGCCTTGCCGATAACAACGAGCTGTATCCAAGGCATGACGGCACACAACTTTTAACAGCCTACGTTGGCATGATCTTTGTCAAATGCTCATCATATCATTATCAGACTTGCACTGTGTTCTTTGACCCGCCATCTTGACCAGTGGCTTGCATGTGGATCCATAAACAATTACGATGTAGGGGCGATTTCTCGATATCAAAAGCTGCTTATTATGGCCTGCTTGTACGAATAGGAGAATATATCTTGAACACCGTTTAGAAGTTCAGTTATTTTCCTTACCAGCTAGCAGGAGGCGTGGTGGCTTCGTCAATAGGGGTTTCCAGACAGAACTTGTGAACCTCCGTGGTCACAGAGGTACTCGTGGTGGACAGAGGTTTGGTAACCACCTGTAGGATGGGTGTCAGGACTGAAGACCGATGCCTCACAAAAGCACAGCCGACTTTGAACAACCGTCCCATATCGGCCCAATCGTCAGGGCGAGGTATGTTGTCTGACCCACAGTCACACTGACCTATGGCACATCCAAATAAGCTATCTGTTTACAGTTCATGCCCTTTCTTTTACAAAATGTGGCGTGACATTGTTGAAATGTATTGTACAGGCAATGGTTTTAATTTCAAATTTGGTGTAAAGAAAAAAAATGTAGGTAGAACGCAAACTGGTAAAGCTCCGAGGTCAAAGGTGGCTTTGTGACATATTGTTTAATGACCTACATTTTATACAGGCGACATTATGATCCGTTCTGTTTATTTTCTCCCCCCCCCCTCGAATAATGCTGCCTGTCCATAATGTGGTTGACCCAAAGTAAAGGTCATTTAAAGATATAATTCTTACCATAATTTCTCTAATGTCCCTAACAATTTCTGCTGTGATTCCAGTTTCTGACGCTAGACGGAGCGGCGAGAAGTTACGTTTGAGGTGGGGGTTGTTCTTGATTTGAACATTACACTCAGGAGAAGCCTAACAACTCTTAAATCTAAAACTACCAACATTTTGATATTTCCTTATTGAGCAATAATTTACTGATTATCCAATGCAATAGCATAACCTGGAAAAATTACTTAAATCTATCACAAATAACTCAAACTCACATGTTTATTCATTATAAAGCATATTTATTGATGCACGGTAGGTCTTGATTGAATGTCACTTAAAGAAAACATAGAATATCATGTCGCTCATTAAATGCGCCAACGACAGCTGGGTGTCAGATTGTTATTATCGATAGACGTTGTTGGGTATTACTACAAAGTTCTGTTGCTATGGTTCCGGTTAGAAGCCGAGTTGTTTGTGCAGGATCGGCACGTAGTCGTCATACTGCGCCTGGAACAGGTTTCCCGCCACAGGTGCACCCAGGGCGTGCTTCTTCGCGAAGTCACGGGCGCTAAACTTTCCCCTGGAAGGACAAAAACAACAACTGTAAGATACTTATAACGTTACGTGTCTCATAAAAGATACATTCATCCTTCGTGTTGAACATGTGACCTTTTACATATTTTATAAGAAAAATATCTTAAGGTAATTCAATAGCAAAAAAGTACTACGTTAGAATGTGATGGACGTAGAGAAAATAATGTTATGTTTACCTGTTTTCCCCGGAGGTGTTTGTAAGTTTGGGCTCGTTTTCACACGAGATCTTGCCGGGCTGCTTGTAGATCAGATAGACGTAACGGTGTAGGCCTGGCATGGCAAGGGATGAACATGGCAACCTTAGTGCATACGGCCATAGCACTTCGATATAGAATTTATGTCTACAAGTCAATGCTAAAGATCGCTATATGAAATCAAAATTTAATTTTAGAATACAAGCACACAGAAGACGTATACTATAACTAAACCTATACATCTCACATTTTCACCATTACCCATTACCAAGAAGCGAAAAGAAGTCGAATTTATGTACTAGACAACATGTGTATGTTGTAAACGTCTTTCTTGTGACCTGTGCTTAGCCAAGTTGGACAGAAATAATGTACAATAAAGGCTTTCATTCAATCACAACTCTAATCTGTATCTCCATTGACCTCACCTGTGCCCTGAGGTGGCCCCGCCCCAACGAACTGTGATAGCTCCTCCCCCTTACTGACGTCATTTCCGGGGATGTTGGTCACCAACCAATGGTGCCACTCTCTGTACTCCGGGTTGGCACGGCTGGGTGCGTCAGGATCTGAAACCATCAAAGTTATCGCAGAGTTAGGCAAAGTCGTGTTGCCTAGTATTAGGGATACAGCGTGTCTTGATTGACAAAGCATGGCGCGAGCGTCATCGAAACTGAAACTTTACCACGCAGATGACTTGGAAATCACAAGACAAGCTATGCGAAAGAGGAAATAAATGCGCAGTTGACTCGAGCTCTCATGATGCTTGCAATATGAATCTTAATGCTGGCGAGTCTTGCTACCCTTCCCCAGACGTACATACTTCCCCCATTCCCCATTCTCTCACACATGGTCACTCTCAGCGTTTTGATAAATCCACTAGCACTCTGCTATTCAATATTTCCCTGTGTCACGGTCCTTCTGCTATTCAATTCTCCTCACGTCCTTCTATTTCTTCCAGCCCTGCCCACCCCTTAGGCAATCCATAACTAGACGGCGGGAAGTCCTACCTGTTAGAATGAGAGTGTAGAAGGCTCCCGGTTCGCTGTCCCACTTCAGAACCGTGGGATTGTCCTTTACCTACGATCAAGGGAAAGAAACATGAAGCACAAAATGTTCTTCTAACCTATGATATCTTTCAATTTCACGGTGCAAGGACTAACTACGGTTGTACCACACTTGAATCGCGATCGAGGGGAGTTATTTGAGACAATGTCATACCTGTGTAGGAGTCAGCTCGTTCCCAAAGTCCACCTTCTGCGCTCCGTACTGAACCTGTGAACAGAAAATTGCTCAGTTACGAAATTTCCACCGGTAAAAAAGTTTTCCACCTAGCAAGTCAAAAGGATTGGTACATGTAGTTCATTATTGCATAGTACTTCTTTTTCCCCACCTCCAAAACACCTTTCGGTGCGGCGTCGATCACGTCTGGTACCACGCCGTGCTTCTCCATTGTCTCTGTAGGGCTGTAGATACGGTAAGATGGACGGACGTCTGTACCTGGGACTGTACGTGGGACTGTCGGGACTATTGACAGGTCAGATGTTAGACTCTTTAAATAACAGTCTTCAACATCATGTGATCATTTAGGCGAATCAGAATCGTTTTATGTCCAGGCCGTCGGTTGGTCAGAATGACAAAGTCTGAGCTCATACCGATGGAAACCACCTAGTCACTTCCGCGTGATGTAATCCATCACCTAGTAACGAAAGCCGCTTGGCAAGGTCGGCCACACACGCACGACACATGCATGCGGACCAAAGTTTCCGTTTATTCCAAGAAGGGAGTTGATATCGTACAGCATTTCCTCTTCCGAGAACTGGTTTCGAGTACGTCATGCTACCTGTTGGAGTCAAGTACCCTTGACCTGTCTTGCATGAACAAAATCGATAATATCACGTGGTATTTTGGGCAAGTAACTACTTGTTGCCACCGAAACTTAACCGTGGAACCATTACACACGACCACGGGAGAGTCTTGTGAGTCATTCGTAAAACCACTTAGATGAGGTCATGTCTGCTCGTTTTAGATCTTCCGTATTCTACATGCGCAAGTACACCCCTCTCCTCTCTTTTGCAGACGAGGATCTCATGATCACTGGAATGCGGCACGTTGACTGCTTCGCTGCGTTCTAGATTGGATTTGTGTACTTTATATATTGGGAATGTCAACAAGTATCAAAACATACAAGTAAAACTGAACAACCAAGGCTTAATACAATAATGTCTTTTTTGTCAATCGATGGAATACGTCGTCAAATCTCTTGGCCACAGTGACGCCACCTAAAGTGCCGTAAGATGCTCTTTTCACCCGGTACCCACAGTGGCGCTACATGCACTTGGCAGAATTCTAGTCTTCACCAAACGTTTCTAGGCCTAAAAGTACAGTAAAAAAGGACCACTCAAATGATATGTTACAAGGAAATTGAATTCTAGGTGACAGTGAAAAGAATACCTGGAACCCAAAGGCTTCAGAAGTTCGCTGTCTGTCTAACATTTCCGAAAAAAATGCCCTTCCTTATGATTATCGCCCGGACCACATTTCTACGCCTCAATAGTTCGTATTCACTCACATACTCAGTTCGTACGTTGATAGAAAAAAAGATGTAGTTGAGAAGCGTGTTGTTGATCTTACACTTTATGTGCTACATGTAACTCTACATTTCCTCCCATCAGACATAAAATCAGATCAATCAAGATAACTCATTCAATCCTCATTTTCATGAGTTTATTCAATGATTCATTGACATAGTAGTAGCACGATCGGCATTCAGGGCACAACGCCATGTACTTTGCAACAAGTAAGTACATATGGTGCAATTCAAAGGACCAACATACGGCTAAGGAAATCAGAACTAATATCAATATCAACTACATACAGCCGTACCGTTCCCGATTGTAAATGCTTGCCGTATACCTCAAACAACGCCCCAACAACCAATGCAAGTCTACTTCTAAATCTACTCGTTAAGTAGGACTGCAGATTTATTGTGGGATCATGTTTTTACTTTGAAGTAAAGCCTTAAGGTAATCCGTCATTAAGTTGTATATGCTGATTTTATTACAGAAAAAATAATGCGTTGTAGGACCAAACTGAAAAAGTCTTATTAGAAATAAAGTAAAGTTGAATCTATAATTGGGTTTATACAATATTGTTTATGATAGGGTACGAATAAAAGTAAGTATTTACACTTTACAGCCATGAGATTTTGAAAGATATTCCGTTGTAGTTTTGACGCGCTGTACAGTGTTCGTTCTAACTAAGCTCCTTTTTGCTCAGACCTGCCGATTTTAAGATTTTAAGTCCAGTAGATTGGTTGTGGAGAAAGCTAGAGAGTTAGCCGTGTCATCAGCACCACTGACGACCGCGACCTGTGGTGAAGCGCCGATGTCCGTGTCGTCCTCCTGGGCATGTACTTGTAGGATTCCCGCCAGGCCTGACGCAACGCCCCGGACGACGTGGCCGGTTCGCGCCGCGTTGGTGGATCCGTAGTGACGGCGCGGGGCGCTGTCGTTACGTCTGCCCGCCGAACTGCTTCTGCCGTGACGCCGACGGACGGAGTCGAAGATGCCGATAACCTGCGCCCTGGGCACGATGCCAACCCGAAAGAAGCCGAGCTCACCCTCGTCAATCTTCGCACAGTTCACGACGGTGGAGGCGACGTTCTCGGGCGATGGGCCATCACACAGTACTCCGTCCACCTACGGGTTAATGATAATGAAATGACATATAACACAATGAGGCTTTCAGGAAAATTTATGCTTCCATTTGTCTTACTCTACACGTAATCAACTACATTCGTCACTCGAACCTAAACTCAAAGTTTGCAATGAAGAAAGAAAAGTTGCAGATATCAATTTCCCTGCACTTACGTTGTCTCCTAGCTTGGCCAGCACCTGTGAGTGGTGCGTGGTGTCTGCCTCCCCGGACGGGTTAGCGGAGGTCACGGCGATGGGTCCCACCAGGTCGATCAGGTGGGTGGCGACCGTGCAGTCCGGGATGCGGATGGCGATGCTCTCAGGGGTGCCGATGTAGTGGGCGGAGTCTCCCAGGCCAAACCTGTCCAGCCACGGTCCTGGAAGGTGCACATAGTACTTAGGTTTCAAGAACAAGTACCCACAACGGTAGGCAAAGTGTCCTGAACGATTTGAAAAAGAAACAGGGAAGTTAAGAAACGCATTAGCAGTTTAAAATGATCTGCATTGTCCAAAAACCACGAAACGTTGGGAACGAGAAAGTTTCCATGGCAACGTACCTCTCTTGATAACGAGGCTGATGGAGGACGGCCACACCTCCTTCATGAAGTCCCACAGGAGCGGCCCGAACTCCTCCCTGGCTGGCTCCAGCTGACTCAACTGGAACAGAAGACGTCAAACTTTAGTAATTAATATTTCTCATTGATCAATCATATATCAACGTTCACTTATGCATGGTATATGTAGAAAGACCAGGAGTTACTGTGATCACCTGTGAGATCCATATGGACATGGGTCTCTCCTCCGCTTGTTTCTTGGTGCGGTAGGCCCTCTCCACAGCGGCAGGACGGTTACAGGCCGCCACCAGCACGTACACGGTGTCTGTAGGCATGCCACAGATCCCGCCGGCTTTCATCAGTTCTGTATGGGACACACATAACGGTACGAGTCATCAGTTAAGATGTGTATTCATACTGTCATTCTCTCTCAACATGTTTCCTTTGAGAATGCAAAAGAAGCAATAACTTAGCCTCACAATATATAAAGGTATCATAAAGATAAATATTAGACATATTAGAAACGATGCACTAACCTGCGATTTGTTTGACACCATTCGCCTTCCTGGCGTCTGCCATGACACACCCCTGTTCCCCACCCCTGCCGCGGTGCCCCCTCCCCAGGCTCAGGAGCGGGCTCCCCAGGGACATCACCTCCTCCCCACACATGCCGTTCAGTAGGTGCACACAGAAACAGTACACGCACACCGCGCCAAACACACACATCACCCCGAGCTCAAAATATTGACTAGTCTGGACACCTAGCGCGTCTAACAGGAACAGCACACAAACCACCTCAAACACCACGGACAGGACCAACCACGCCTTGTTGATCACCACAGACAAGAAGATGACAAACAGGTTAAAGAGAAGGAAAGATGCGGCTCCTGCCGCCACACCGAGCCCTTCACTGCCTCTATAGACACCAGAGTACCTGACAGACCCCCACAACAGCCACATCATGCTGTACACCATGAACGCCGTGCTCTCGAACGTCTTCCCGCGGGAGAAGCTGATGGTTCCCGCCACGAACTGGATGACTCCTCCTGGTACGATCACCCAGGGGAGGACCAGAGACTTGTCCCCGGTAGACAACAGCGCCACAGCCAGAGCTGTCACGGCATTGGACAGGAACCCCAGCGTGTCAGCGCTGGCGTACTTGGAGTAGCCGAGAATAGTATCAGAACCAGAAAGACCAGCACTGGTTGATCCGGATGGCAGGCTCTCATAGCCCTGTCGACGTCTAGCACATTGGCAGCGAGAGAAGAGCCCACGCAACGATTCCTCAGGTAGAAGGCTCCTCCCGACGGGAACAAGGGTTCTCCGGAACGCAGAGTTCAACGTCAAAGCAAAGGTACAGTAAATGGAGATCAATAATAGCAAAATACTGGCGATACCTAAGTAGGTACTGTTCAAGCCTGTAGTGGGAAGTGAAAGGACCAAAAGGGCAAAACAGAAGTTGTACACAACATCAGAGATGGTTTGGGTGAAGGACAGAAGGAAGAATACAAGGAAGATGAGAACGAGAATGGAGGAAGCTAGGAAAGGAGGCGCCAATTCCGCCTTCCCCCAAAGCGTACTGAGAAAACCATATGTTATTCCCAGCCAGAATGTGCTAGACAAGGAAAACACTGCTCCATGGAACACGTCCTCTCGTCTGAAGGACAGAACAGAAACCAATAGCTGGGCAAGGCCCGCTAGCGCCATCCACGGCGCTGCCTGATTGGTGGTACGAGTAACGCCTATGAAGAGGAGCGCTAATATACAGGTAGGAATCATATTCATAGCGTATGCAAACGCCAAAACGTCATTCTTGACGACATCCTCATCTTCGTCTGTCTCTTGACTTTCCTCTCTCATACCAGGCAGACTCACACCGTTACCTGTGCAGTGTGACACTGTCAAACCAACGACGTAGTAAAGACCCAGCAGCACAGGCAGTGCCTGGTAGCAGGCTGTGCCCCATCTTCCTGCTGGATAGAACAAGGCTACAATCTCCATCACCATGGACAAACTAAGCAGAAAACAGATCCAACTGACAATGCTACTCCTCTCTTTCTTACCCGCGATCCCAAGAAAAAGGGTGAGGAACAGAAAGACCCCATAACCAGGGAGAAGGCCGTCTTTGCGGTTGTCCAAGGATAGGACGTCCAACCCCTCCAGGATTTTGGCGGACCCCAAGGACCCCCAGAGCACCGACAGGGACAGGTACAGGGTGGTCAGGGTGTGATAACGCCCACGGAGCAGACGGATACCTGCAAAGGCACAGATGCAAATAAAGTAAAACATTGATATGTGATTGATGGATATTTTTAAGCGTTTGATAAAACCTTTGAAATTTTAATAATGTCATATTTCCATTCATAGAATACACCGTACACGGCCACTGCGGATGTGAAATCACGCTGGAGTTTGTATTGACAGGTGTATGATAAGTTTTTGTCTTCAAATGCACGTATGAGCAAGAACCACACATATTTCTTACCTGCTGAAAACTGTAGCAGGCCCGTGATGACCAGTACAGTCCCGGTGACGAGGCTGTTTGGCGCCGCTACAGTCAGGTCCAGACTGAAGTTGTGGGCGGCCAACACCAGGCTACCCAGCACCACTCCCGACATGCCCTGCACGCGCGGACCCACGAGAGGGGTTGTCACCTTGTCGTTGTTCCGAGGAGGCATCTGTCATACACGATATGTACAGAACATCAGGATCTTTATAACGTATACAGTCTTTCTATATAATCATGATATGGGCATTCTTCAAACAGGGAATATTAAGCCCAGTTTCAATTATGAATGCTTTATTGATTTATTGAATAAAAGTGCGGCAGTGTCCAGAATTCGAAGTGGCAGCCAAAGCTGACATGTTCCCTGGACCTAACAACAAGTTAAAAGTGAAGTAGGGATTCATTTCAATTAGAAAAGCATGCATATGCTGGAAACGTTGAAATTTATATATGTCCACGTGGACATCAGTATAGGAAAAGTACTAGTATTCAGCTGCAGGTAGAAGTTTTCAAAGTGACAATCACAGTTCTTTATCCATTACAGTAATGGTTTAGAAATTCATAGGCGTGTTCCCGCTTGTTGTCGCCAGCCTTTTCAGTGACTTGAACAAGGAAATGGAGAATTCATTCTAGGTTTTATGCCATTAAATTTGACTCACCTTGAAGACGAGGTCACCCTATCTATCAAGACGTCGAACACACGTCGGGCGTAGGTCTTGGTTGAAGGACACAATACCGCAGATAGGTCCGGCTGTGTTATGAAGCCAAACAACGTGACACAAAATCATAACCGACGGGGAAGTCCAATGATCGTTTCCTAACTTAATTGATGTTTCAGCATCTTGTGACTGAAACCAAACATGCCCTGCATACAGAAACACACAGCTGTTGACTGGGAGCCAAGTGAGGCCGTTTCACTTTTTCGAGGCCTTCTCAGAAACGTGAAAGGGGAAGTGAAACTTTGGGGGAGTAAGATTAACTGGCGTTTTACGTATTACCCAATAGTCAGGAGAAAATCACGAGATATTTGAGGGCAATGCAAATAAACTAAGAATGATTTGTTACTTGTAGTCCGCCGTTTGCAATGTCCCAAGGCAAACCTACACAAACGCTATCTCTACCAGACAGCTAAATGTTAAGACTTGCTAGATAAAAAGGGACTGACCAGTGAGGGGGAGGGGGTGTAGAGCTACAGCAATTCTATGTTTGTGCTGTAGGGGCGACCATGTGACGCTCTTTGTGCATACTTGAATAGAGGCACTAAAGATTTGAGTATATTAATATCATTTTGGATATAAACGGATAATAGATATGGTGTCCAATATGCCGCCTAGATTTCTTGGCGATCACCAGCTTTATGAATCAATACGCTTTTGTGTGTGTTTAGTTCTGACTATATATATATTAGATGTACTTTTCCGGTATTATCCTTGTGCACCTGTATCTATATCTATCTGTGCACACTGTATTCCGGCCCCTCGGCAATGAGTTCCACTTCATTATAATTTTAAACATCGCTCGTCGACAAGTAACGCTCTCTGTCAATTATGCATCAACAGCAACAAACTAAATAAGAACAAGTATCACATAATTTCAAACGTAATATACTTTATTTTATTATGACATAATGAAAAATCAACAAGGTTGCAGCAAGACGTTCATTGCAACAGGTAACTTGCAATGATGTGAATAAATAATTTCATTATTGTCTATCAAACATAACATTAAATGTCAGTGTTCTAACATGAGGTGATGTATGGAATTATTTAAAAATCTCGATCTACAACTTTTTACCAATCATTACAATCAATCTGACAATCATCTTAAACACCAATACAGCAATTATTAACTCCAGACGACATTTGTCAATAAAACTTGTGACCCTATAGCTAGGAATTACGTGTACGGCTTTTCTATTAAACCATCAAACAACTGAACATAATTAGTCACGTATTTATGAAACGATTTGACACATGTATAATTTGAATTTCATGCCCGAACGAGACTTACAAATGCATGGCAGAAACGTAGAAGATACATGAGACAAAGGGGCAGTAATTGATATCATCGTGACAAAGACTGCCCAATACAAGTGTTGGCTACATCTATACAAGTTGGTTTTGGCTTCTTTAAAATCATGTTCAGGTGGAAGAGCTTCGCTCTGTCACGCTGGACAGGACTTTGTGGAAAGCGCGGTGTCACCTCTCTACAGATGATAACCTGAACTGATAAATATGTTTATGAATAGTTAACACAACGGGTCTTCATCTCCAGGCGTGTTCTAAATGGAGTTGATGGAGGCTTCCAACTGTGCATTCTGGCCGACTGCTTCCTTAGCCTGTGCGAAGAGCTGCTCCACCCTTTCCTGAGGAGTACACCCCACCCTGAAGAACGAGATGCCGACTGGAACGGGATGGGAAAACATAACAATCAGAACAGTTCAAAGTTTAACAGTCGGTTAAGACAGAAATCATATAAGCGCCATTAGCTAGAGACTGGAGACTTAGCAAAGTTTCGATGATGCAGATGCCTTGAAGGAAGTAGATGATAAGATATGGTATAACTGTGGATACAATTGACAATGTCAGCGATATACATGGATTGATTCATCACAACCCCTGTGACAATGAATCATACCCGACGGGGAACTCCATTGCGTAGATGTTTTTCTCAACTTCGTTAACCTCGTCACTCTGTGACCGAAGTGCTTTGGCTTCTCTAAACCGTAAAAAGGGGAAGTCATAAAAATCACAAGATGCCCTCATGACAAGAAAGCCTCTAACACATTGATTTTGCATCGTTTGACGCCTACCTTCGTCTATCTTCATGCAGTTGACGACGGTGGACGCGACCAGCTCGTTGGAGGGACCGTCACACAGCATGCCGTCTATCTTGTCTCCCAGGGAGGACAGGACCATGTCGTGATGGGTGGAGTCAGGCTCCCCACTAGGGTTAGCTGACGTGATGCCCAGGGGTCCTGTGGGTATTGTCAGACCACAAAATTTAAAACAAAGCCACAATTCCAGCCTGTAGTGATATGACAACAACAGCTTTTGTTCAGTTATGCTGACCACAAAAATATCCAGAAACACAAACACACAGGCAGCCGCACACACAGACACATCCAGAACAATATGCCTCTATTTTTCATGGAGGTAACAAGTGTCACTTTAACTTTGCACTCATACCAAGCATGTAAGCCATCTCCCATGTATTTTCACTCTATACCCTGCCCATAGATATTTCGTCCAATGCCAGCTCTTCTCTCTCCCATTTCTGTACCCACCTGTCATGGACACCAGATGGGCGGTGGCCGTGCTGTCAGGTACCCGGATGCAGATACTGTCACTTGTGCCGATGTAGCTCACAGCATCACCCAGTCCTGTGCACGTGCAGAATCATATGGATATTATTTGTAACCACTAACATTTAGATAAAGAAATGATTGTGTTTTAAAACGATTGACATCCTGTAGCCATTGGCATACAAGAGGTTTAACTTACCGAGGTTCGCGAGCCAGTCGCCCTTGGGCACGACACAGCTGATGCCGCCGGGGTAACAGCGGCGCATGAAGTCCCACAACAGCGGGCTGAAGCCTGGCTGTGCCGCCTCCAGCTGGCCCAGGTGGGAGATACACACACAGATCGGCTTCTCGGCCGGGCGACTCTGGGTGGGGAGGAGCAACTCGTGTTAGTATAGCGTTTAAACTTCGCATTCTTTGGGTACATCACTTCATACATTTTGTATGTACGAGGCGTACAGAAAGAAAGAGGCATGTATTCTTGTGATGATGGAATATACATATAATGGCATCTTATATGTATAACGTTATATAGTTCCGAGGAGGGAACATGCACAACCAAAGGTGTATATATAAGCCAACATTATGGTTCAGAAAGAAAAAGGTATAATTATGGATGAAGGCTGGGACCACCGTTGCGAATATACGCCTCACATTTCCCTACGTTTGAGATGAAACGCCTTTGGCGAAGGGTACTAGTATAATCTCACCTTGATGTGGTAGATGCGTTTGATGGCCTCTGGGTGTTTACAGGAGGCGGCCAGGGCGTACACAGTGTCGGTGGGGATGCCGCACACCCCGCCAGCGTCCAGGAGATCCGCGATGGTCCGCAGTCCGCTGGTCTTCTTGGAGGAAGGCGTGGGGATGGTCAGCTGGCCTGAACTGGACTCCTCCTCTGTGTCAGTGTTTACCTGTATGTATGGAAGGTGGCATATCAACATTGGCATTCGCGTAGGCAGTGAAGTTGTAATTATATGAACTGTCGGAATGAAATCCCTCTCTTTCAAATCCTGTCGCATTCTTCCTCTCTTCCCATCTTCTTTCCGTTCCTTCCTCTTTTCTTCCTACCTTTTCCTCTCCTTACCCCAAGCAAGTCCCATCTTTTCATCATTCATCTGTCATTTAAGATAAGTTATCCATTGCACCGATAACAATCAATGTATCATTCCTCAAAGGACTCCAAGACTTAATACCTAGGTGCTAAAGACTCACCTGCCAGATGGGACCCCGGCCCGGTAAGACGTCCACCCCTAACACGGCCGCCAGGAGCGCCGTCCCCGCCCCGTACAGGCACACCACCCCGAGCAGGCCCAGGAACGCCTCCGCTAGATGGGAGGGCAGCTTGTCCAGCGTGAAGAGCAGCAGGCAGACCTGTACAACCTCCATCAGAACTGTGGTCACTAACCAGATCTAGGGGAAACAGTTTGTGAATGACATGTCAGTATGACAGGTGTAATTACTAATAACGCATATTACCATCAGATACTAGTTCAAGTGTAACGTGTATTCTCTATACATGGTGGTGTTATTATCCATGACAATTCCATAATCTTGGAATAATGAAAGACTAAACCACTGCAAAGCGTCTTTACCTTGCTGACAAAACATGAGGACACCATGCTGCCCAGGTTGATGACCATCAGGACGATGACTCCGACTAGTAGGCTGTCTTGGTGGTGGCCCAGCGAGGTGTTTTGGAAGATATATCCTGAAATCGAAATGAATTAAAAGTTATAAAAAAACAAAACAAAAAAGTTTGCTATCCATTCGAAAAGACTTCATGTATCTAAAATCAGCAATAGACAATGCAAATGACAGAAAATTAGAAAGCTACAGAACCAATATCGTGCCCTACCTGAGTGACGCACTAGAGTCCAGACTCCCCACATCAAGGCGCTTGCTATGTACACCATCCCGGCTGGCTTTGCGGTCTTCTTGACCTTAAGTGACAGCAAGGCAGACAGCAGCTGTACCAGAATCCCAGCTCCGACAATCCAGGCCATGTGGACGGCAGCGCTGTGGACAACATTGCCGGATAGTGCTGCCCACGCCGCGACAGCATTGCTGAGAAAAGCTAAGGTGTCAGCACTGTCCTCCCTACACATGCCGTCTGCGTCCTTGTCAGTGCTGATCTCACGGGCTGGTCGGCAACATCTAAACCTCTGAAAACCTTCCCTGAGAGTTGTCATGGCGACGAACTTGGAGCCAACCCACATGATGGGCTTCTCCGCGACGGAGTTGATGAGGTTTGCGAAGGAAGAGTAGAGAGAGAGGACGGACAGAGCGGTACACAAGCCGCCTACAGCGTACTTAGCTCCCGCTAGGGGGATCACAGAGAACCAAGCCACGGAGAGTAAAGCGAAGACGAAGTTGTTGACTAGTGTCACTTTGTCCTTGGTGAGTGAGACCAGGACAAGAAGTGCGAATGTAGGCAGGAATGCCCACGTGCCTAGAAGAGGAGACCGAAGATCATGCTCACCTGTCAGACTGTAGGCGACCAACCCCGCGGCCTGGCATAGCCAGAACGTAGCCTGAGTACCGAACATGATGCAGTGAAAAGCGTCGTTCCGTAAGAAGGAGTAGTAAGAGGCGATGATGAGTGAAACCAAAGCGAGACCAACCCACGGTGTGGCGGCGGGAAAAGACTCAGTAAACCCGAGGTAGTGGAAAGCAAAGATAGCGGCTACGGGAACGTTACTGAGATAACCTAGTCCCATGGGCTCGGCGTATTTTGTATTCTTCTTTTTCTCTTCTTCTTTTGATTTGCTTTTTGATGTGCCGGCCTTTGTGCCAAACAGTAACACATTGAAAGGTGCGTTACCGAAACCCGGAATAACCCATCGCTGGAAAACCCCCTTCAACAGTAATGCTGTAGCGCCATAGAGAGCTATAAGGACCAAAACGACTTCTAAAGCGAAAGCTACTTTCTTGCCCCAGATGTGATACAACCCCACGGTTTCAAAGGAAAGCAATATGGCTGCGGTGAGGGCGACTGGTGGCATGACGTAGTTGGTGGTTGCTGACGTCACGGATAACACTACGGCCACACATGCGTAGGAGACGAGGCCCGGGAGGGTTGCGTCGTTTATGACGGTGGCGGCTGTTGCGTTCACGACGGTGGCGTCTGTTGCGTTTACGACGGGGGCGTCTGTTGCGTTTACGACGGTCGCGGACGAAGCAGCAAAAGAAGTGGCTCCCAGGATCCTCAAAACCCCCATGCTGCTCCACAGGGCAGCGAAGGTGACGAAGGCGGTGGCGGCCAGGTGGTCGTACTTACGGAAGCTGAGCAGGCCGGCAACCAGCTGGACAAACCCGCCGATAACTATCAGGTGTACGCCTGCAAGGGCACAGCATGGGGCAACTATTGGCAACGGTTGACAATGAACAATGCATAAAGAGCGTTCACGCACCAGAATCTCTATTGGATATGCCTCTTTGCGTGGAATTTCGACATACAAAAGGACGGAATGACGTCAAGCGAATGTCATTTCGTTAGGCAATTTAGGGGCTAAATGGAGCTGTACAGAAAATTGTTATTCTATAGAGCTATACTTAGCAGAAAATGCCATAATACTGTAAAAATGAAGCACACATAGCAGCCAGATACTTGAATTTATACGATTACTTGTACTTAGCATTCATGAGAAACGGTGATTTCCCTTTGACAAACACAAGCCCGTACACGTCACACAAGCTACTGTAATGAATTGGTTTTGTTTCGATACTGTATTACACTAACGTTATAGCTAAGTCTACAAACTCCATGGCTAAGTCCATATTGTATTGTCAACTGTGACAGTATGCAAACAAAAGTGTATGGCGACTGACCTGTGATGACCGTGCCGACCACGGGTTGCTCGGCGGGCTCTATCATGTTCCCCACCGCCGCGAGGAAGGCGGACAGTACGTTCGCCAGGAAGCCCAACACCCCCGGCTCGCTGTAGAACACCGCCGCGAACTCTTTCTCTTCCCAACCCATCGCAACTGGCTACGGAGGAAACACAATACATCAAGTCGGTACTGCTATGAGGGACATGAGTTATTTGTGACCCCTGATTTTTAAGTAAACACCTAAAAACCAAACACTAAATGAAAACGAAACGGTCAGTCGACAACAAATGTACTGTGCTTTTCTTTACTAACCCTTCAAACGTCACGTCACAAAATTAAAAAAAAAAAGTTTTCAACCGGAAAATTTACTATTTCTTGACCAGTGTCAGAATTGAGCGGTTGAACATGCCCGGTAGGTAAACCGGTATCAGTAAAAAACATAGATCTAGAACACGACATTGCATCTTACATTACATGGACACTGAATATTTGTAACCTACCTGTACAGTTCAGTTCAACAGGTGTCTTCTTTCTCGTCTATAGTTGACCTCCAGGCGATTTGCAGTACTCGCTTTCTGTGAGAATATCTTACTACTTGTAAGGAGGCAACGCGCTTCGAGTCTAACTTAGAATGTGACGGGTGAAACTATGACATAGCCGGGTGTGGGGGGTTTTGTTTCCGCCCGACCAGAATTAGAAGTGATGTCATGTAGTCATGGAGACGCCGTACTGAGCTAAGTTTGGGTTTATCCCCTGGTGACATCTGATTATAGGAGGGCAGACATGTGATATTTCCGGGTGAAGAATGGGCATATCCTTGGTCATGGGACAGGTGATATGATGAGGGGGAAACCCACATTCGTAGAGGATGAAAGTTCAGTGATTAAATCATTTGTTTCCTTGTCATTAACGAGAAGACTGAGTTCCTTTGTTAATCAAAATGCAGTCTTTTTGCAAGTACAGAGGTACAATACCATATATAGTGAATGTAAGCAATTAGGTGAAATTTTCAGATGTGGTCAGTTAAACACTAAGTCACCTAGTGCGCACAACTTGACATTGGCGAATGTATGTGTATGTCTGTGTACGAAAAGTGAGTCTTCTTGTTGTCAGCACGCACGTCAGTCCTTGTGACGCGCGTGTGTGCATGTGTAACATTTTTCTGGGAAATATGTGAGCCTATTTATCGTCACGCACAAACGTCGCTCCTTGTGACGCAATTTTTAATCACTTTCTGGGGAAAAAGTGAGTCTTCTTATTGTCCTTCCTTCTGACGTACAGTCCGGTTGGATTTCAAAGGAGACAGGTGACATCATGGTTACACCTTGAGATGTCCATTCGTCTTTAGTTCCTTCCTTCCGTTTACCTCTATCTATTTTAGACCCTTTCTTCATCGCCTGTGACGTATGAGGAAATGTCTGACAATAAGAAATGTTAGCTCGCGACTTGATTGTACGCATCCGACCTTGAAGGTTCTCAGCAATAATCTAGTCAAGCAAAGTGTAAAATTCTGTCCAGAGCTTTGACAAAGAAGGATATGGAAAGTTCACGCAAATATTAGATATGTTGGGATGGCAGCAGTAACATTCGATATTTTTACGTATTGAAGAAATTCTTGTAAGTTGTAGCATCCTTAAGTGGCCTGTTGTAATCTTGTATATAAAATGAAACAGGTCCTGGCACGTATATGAAAAGCCCCGACGTAAGAAACATGTGACAATTTACTCACGACGGACACAATCAGAAAAGGTTCAAGGTTTCGATCAGCTGAGTTCTCGACAGCGGCTTATGAGAGATAGTTTCAGTTTCAGACGGAAGTCTGGAGTTTATTTGTTATGTTGCGTGGACTATCGGTAATCTCCATAGAGGTTGTGAAATAAGGCACTGTTTTTTAAGTAAGTAGGATAGAATAAATATCCGTCTGTAATCATATCGACTTTAGGACGAATCGCACTCTGTTAGCGGCCTTGTGAAACTGAGATATCGACGGAAAGGAAAAAAAGGCTTGCCCTAACAAGCAATGACTAATTACATAGGTTAGGTTCTCGGTATGCCCTGTAACTAATTGTAGCAACACAACTTTGACACGCACCAATCATTACATATCGGTGACTGAAATGCACCAATCACAAACGCTCTCGTGTACCCCTACCATCTAATGGCGCATGCGTAGAAAGATACAATTACCACCCCTTACGGTCACAGGGAGTATTTCAGTAGATGGTGTCACATTGTTTTAGTAACCATGGTAACGCGTATTACGGTTAGTGGAAAATTTCTGACAGTAGAAGTTGCTCCTAAATATAGCAATGACCGTAGTGTTCTGCCATATAAAACTAGATTTTCATGTCTTTTTTTTCAAAGCGCTTTAGATATCTGTGTCGCTAGTTTCATTAACTTTTGAACACTGTATTAGAACAATGGCCAGGCTTCTGAATCTTAGGACAGGTACTCTTGGATATAAGGCAAGAGTTTTTTTACTCTACTTTATTCAGTTACACGTTTTTGTTTCCAAAAAATTGTCAGGAAATTTTGTTATACTTGTCGCGAAATGTATATGAAATGTTCTTACGTACCCCAGTGGTTCTAATGATTGGTCTTGCACTTGAATTTGTCACAGCTGACGGGCAGCCGGGGGTTCACCGCTGCTTCGGACGGGACCAGAACACTCCAGCAGAGATGGACGCCCGCTGGCCGGCCGGGCGGGGCGCTGTCCGTCCCCATGGCGCAGGAGCGCCCCATGCACGGAATCCCTGCACCAGCGCCAGTCGGTAAGGATGCAGATACATATGTTTTCTTCATGTTGAAATTTCAGAAAGAATCTATTTTACTGTTGTAGCTGTTCTGATACAAGAACGTTCAAAGTAAATGTTGTTACGGTGCGGTTTATTTTAATTTGTTTCAAACTCGATTTATGTTTCCGTTTCTTTAGACCCAGACAAGACCAGTGAGGGCGCCACGGCACACACGGCAGACTACGTAGCCAGCACGTCCTACTCGGACCTGTCCCCGGTGGTGCTACGCAGGTGTAAGAGGATGATCCTGGACACCCTGGGGGTCATGGTGGTCGGCTCTACCACCGAGGTGGCCGGCATGGTGGCCGCGTACAGCCTGGCGCAACAGGTGGGGAAAAAGCTCCGATTGAACAAACTGGATTAACGTGCATGAAACCACGACTAAGAAAGATCATCGTTATAGAATGATTTTGTCTGTTGATATGTAGTTCTCAAGGGTCTAGTGCTTTAAAAATGTAGTTCAGACGCCACAAACTGGTAGTGTTTCGCCTACGATTATTTGGGGCTTTTTCTTGGCAACATGGATCAAAACAATCAGAACTGCCCTTGCTGAGACTTGCCTATTGAAACGACAGTGTTTTCTCCCACAGGGCGTTATACCAGAGCCCGCGGGTTCCTGTGCACTCCTGGGGCGGAAGGACCGTACCACGTCAGCGCCGCTGGCCGCCTTCGCCAACGGAGTCAGCGCGCACTCCATGGACTTCGACGACACCTGGCACCCTGCCACGCACCCCAGCGCGCCGGTGCTGGCGTCCCTCCTGGCGCTGACCGATCTCCTGCGGCCCGTCAGCACGGTCAGCGGGCGGGAACTGCTCCAGGCCTTTGCCGTGGGGATAGAGGTACAGGGCCGGCTGCTGAGGACATCGGCACAGGCCAAGAACATCCCATGGAGGTAGGGCCAATTTTTAAGATAAAGTGAAAAAGTGAACATGACCGTGACTTGTACCAAACATACCGGGGTTCGACTGAATTTTATCTTTTTACAGGCAGACGTCATTCTATTTTTTTAATGTAGTTCAAATGCTATGTTTGTCACAAATTTCTTACAAGGAAACTGTGATCGAGGGATGTACGTGACTTACTATGTTTCATTTGTGTTTGGAAGGTTCCACCCGCCCGCAGTGGTAGGGGTGATGGGCAGCGCCGCCGCGTGTGCCAAGCTACTGCAGCATGATCCCACCCGCGTACGGAATGCCATGTCCGCTGCCGCATCTTATGCAGGTAAGCTGTTAAACATTTACACGATTTAGGAATTGACTTTGGGCTTAGAGGGTTTTAGATGTGTAAGTGAGCGTGAAGCTGCTGCAGCAGGTAAAAAGGGAACCTGTGTAGCAGTGCGTTTAAATTGCGGTTAGGCCCCGGCTTCCACACAATGCTTCCTGTTCAGGGTCAAAGCCACCAGCACAAATGCAGAATGTTATGTTGCAAAATGCTTAAAAGAAAATCTTTGAATTGAATTAAATGTTCCCCTTGGTGGCGCCGTCTGTGGTGGAGTGTGTGTGCTAGAGGTCCCAAGTTCGATGCTCGCCGTGCCCCCGACGTTGTGTCCTTGAGAAAAATCACTTTACATGACCTTCCTCGCCTCACCCAGGTGTAAAAATGGGTACCTAACTTCAGTCGGGGAGGTAAAATACTACCTTTACCTTCTGTCTGCACTTTGTATGTGGCACTGTTAAAATAATCTACTAACTTGAGCGTAGCGTCACATTGTCCTAATCTGTCCGAAAGTAGATATTAAAAAAAAACAAAAACATTTTTTCCCTTCACAGGTGCTCCGATGGCGAACGCTGGCACCACGGCCAAGCCGCTGCACGCCGGGAACGCGGCGAGGTTCGGTTTGGAGGCGGCGCTGCTGGCCTCCGTGGGGATGAAAGGGAACCCCCACATCTTAGACATGCGGAGCGGCTTCTGCGCCTTCTTCGACGACTTCGTCCCCGAGACGCTACAAGACTTCAACGGTGGGCACCTGCTGGACAAACAGGTGAGGTTTCACAGTGTTCTCTGTCTTGGTAGCCTAAGCTACGTAGCGTTTGTTCCTAAAACAGCGTCGCGACAAGTTATAGCCAAGTAAAAGATAAAATGGAATTTGTGTATTTTGAGCAGTCGTTCAGGGTGTCATTGAAATAACCGTGCATTATCCTAAACTTAGCAAAAAGTACGTTAACAGCGGCGTTTAGATATTAATGACATTTGTGAAATTTCAGGACGTGGCGATCAAGCGGTTCCCGGCACACCTGGGCACGCACTGGGCCTCGGACGCCGCCGCCGAGGTACGCGGGAAGCTGGCACGCCATGACGGGACTGTAGACACGGACAACATCCGCCAGGTGGTCGTGCATGCGCCCAAGTAAGTCATTGATCAGTAATCAAGTTAGGCAAGCTTTGCAGAGTTTGTTCTTCCATTTGAAATGAATACTACATTGCCCTTTATTTCTAAAAAGGGAATGAGGAAAGGCACAACCTGGAAATCATGGATATCAAAGTCACTAACTTTAGCATTTCTTGACAGATGTGGCTACGTGAATCGCCCCATCCCGAAGTGTGAACACGAGGCTCGCCACTCCTTCCAGTTTAACGTCTGCACCACCCTGCTGGACGGGACGGTCCGCCGCCAGTCCTTCGGGCCAGCCCTGCTGCATCGCCCCGAGCTCAGGAACCTTCTGCGCCGCACGGACATCCGCCATCCCCCCGATAACATCAAGTGTTTCGAGACCATGTACGTGGACGTCGAGGTGCGGCTGCGTGACGGAACCGTCGTGACGGCACGCTGTACGGAGCCGTACGGCCACTGGAGGCGCCCGCTGAGACAGGAAGACGTCGTCGCCAAGTTTCGAGACAACGCCGAGGCGGCACTTCCGGGTAGTGTAGTACAGGAGTGTGTGGGGAAGGTACAGAAACTAGAGAATCTTAGAGATTGCTCAGAACTTACAGATATGTTGAGTTGTCCCTGAAATAACCATGTATACCTCGTCAATGAACAGTAAAGTTTGGAGTGTATAGCGAGCCCGTGGAACGGGTATTATCATTCTGCTAGCGCTAAACGATCAGGTTTTAAATGTGTATATAAACTAGGGCCCAACGTAAGGCAGTATGTGAGGCACCTGTTACTGAGTGGACATTAGTATCACTACAATGTGTAAGCAGCTATGAATAAACAAAAAAATAACGACAATGTACTTAAGCTTCAAACAGGCACAGCTTTGAAAATTTTGCTGAATTCATATTTATTTATAATCCTGCCATGTTATGAGGATTACCAGCAAATATTGATAAGTATTATCCGTATTTATGAGCTTGTTATCATTCAGTAAAGAAATGGCTGGTTGCAATAATCGATAAAACAGCATATTATCTTGTCATATTAAGCTTTCTTTCACTAGTTGATATGTGAAACGCGCTTATAAAGTGCAACTATGCCATACATTTACTAGAACCAAAAATATATTTTGTGATTGTGTAAGCCACAAGTTTTTATTTATCATCAGTTCAGTTCATCATGTATATCTATATGAGGAACAACATCTAATAAATTATTGATGACACATTCAAATCGTGCTGATGTTGCCTGGGTTACTAGAGTAGAGATATCGTGTATTATGTAGCGACAAGACAAGACAAGACAAGACAAGAAAAAGTTTTCAAGCAAGTCACAACGACAAAGTCTAGATAAATTTTTCTTATTGAGAACATCTACTAACCAATGAAAAGTAACATTTCTATACAAAAAAGAAAATGAAACTTTCTAGCAAACTGACAAGGCTCATATTCCCTTTGTTTTAAGAAACAAAGAAATAATTTAACTTATTAGATACTGGCTCTTATAGTAAGACAGGGTTTCCGTGTTCAGTGAACGGATTTTTCCTGTAGCCATTCCTTTCTTAAAGTTTACAAAAGCAAGCCCGTTGTCGCTTGATTAACAGTGGTAATGAGCGCATAGCACAAAATCATCACCGTGGTGTACTTTCAAGGCCAAGGAAACGAGAAGGAAAGTTTGACAGAAACCTCGATATTACGATTTTTTTACAAAATCGATGGAGCTCTATGAGTAGACCAGCTTTCAACCTGAAGAACTTTGTTCGGAACGGTTTGCACTCTTATCACCGTTATTGACCGCTGGCGCCGAAATAGTTTCCTCGTCATTGACTGTTCGCTTGAATATGGCCATGTTTGAAACAGGTAGAAGAATTTTTCCAGGTAGAAGAAGAATTTTGTCTCATCGAAAATTTGCAATTAAGATTACAAAAATAGCTTAGCTCTAGTAAGGCCAAAACACATGGACAATTTTTCCCGGTAAAGGAAGAGGAAAGTTTACATCAAGATGTTTTGTACTTTGTCCGGTGCAATGGCCTAGTGGTTAGAGTGTTCGCCTTGCATTCGGTAGGTCGTGAGTTCGAACCCCGGCCGGGTCATACCAAAGACTTTAAAAATGGTTCATGCTGCTTTCTCTGCTTAGCACTCAGCACTAAAGAGAAAGAGTATGGAAGTTAAACACACATCACTACCAGCGGACCAGCCCCCTGCTGTAGTGGCTTGCACATGTGTGGCCCAAGGGCTACTCGAAATGGAGATGGGCGCCACCCCAAAAGCATCTGCACAGATGTAAGGGTAACTTTAACTTTTAACTTAACAGTAATTATTTTGAAGCCATAGTTGACCGACTCAAGAGCTAGTGGTTGGCTGTTCGCTAAGTTGTACAAACACCTAGGCAGACTTTTCCCAAGCAATGAAAATGAAAGTTTGCACAATTATCAAGTAGATATTTTGTACTTTGCACTGGTTGATAGTCAGTTTGGAGCAGTCGTTGACCGACATAATAGCTTGGTAATTATTTGTACGCTCAGGTGTACAGGTATGCCTAAATATGGCCCGGTTTGAAACACATAGGCAGGCTTTTCCAGGTAAAGGAAGTGGAACCTTCTTAAACTTCTTTAGTTGAAGTTATGCACGTAAATCCAAAAGTCCACATATAACATTTTCAAAGATTATTCCTGATAACGAGAAAGAAAATTCTACATGCTTGACAGACCTCAAGTACGTAGGGTTCACTTATACTGCTCGATGATTCGATAACCATGTTCACATTTCCATCTGAGTCGTTTCCTTGTCTAGATATGAGAAGCAGGCTTTGTCTCGCTGGGTTCACCTATCAGGTCGCTGGTGGCATATACCGATAACGCCTCAACTTGAGGCAACCTAATAGGCTGATGGGTGAAGCCAGGCCTCAACCATGCATATGGGTCGTTGACCTTATAATCGGTGTGTGTGTGTGTCAGTGCGATTATTCTGCAACAAAAAATCCTCACTCCGGACTCAAGGTTCAAGACGTGAGAATGGATACAAGTTTCACTAAGTTCGTCCTTTGTGGAACATACTTCGTCCAGAGTGATAAGACTTTTCCATTTTGTAATGTAGCATGTTTAAGTTCCTTCGCCGAGGTAAAATCCACTTAGTGAAGCCACCCATTGACGCATGAGATTGGGTTACTTCCTTAAGGATGGGCCAATGGGTATCCAATGAGACATCCCCAGTGGCATATTACTTCCTTAGGATGGGCCGCCCGGCCGAGGTAAAGCACACTAAGTGATTATGAAGGAATCCACTGTGATTGCCCATGGCTGTTGCAACTTGACAATTTTCCTGCGTCATTTTGGCAGACAGAAAATTCCAAGTCAACAAAGAGATCATAACATTCTCTATATTTACCACTCCAAAGTAAAGGAAACATCATTTCGCAAGCACTTCTTACGTCCTGGATAATTTCTTTCTTGGAAAAATAGGCCAAAGAGAATTAACTTCATCTATTAAAAGACATTTCATGTAGCATTTTTAGAATGCTACCGGATGAGACCAGGTAAAGTGAAGACACCCACTGTGACGTGTAAGATAGTTGTGGGTACCGTACTACGTGACATTTTTTTTGCCGTCATTCGGGACGGACAGTATAAACAGCAACAAACAAGCCCTACCAACAATCTACAAATAACACTTCAATCGACTTCACTGTATAATTAAGACAAACATCAATAAAATTTGATGCCTTCTGACACAAAGTAGAGACAGATGATTTATAATGATCAGTAGTGCTAAGAAACATTGAAAAAGGATGAAATGCAGAAAATGTAAAATGTGTTGTGTGCCGCGGGGCAAAACAAGTTGTATATTCGTAGTAGATAATGACATCAAGGGTGAGACATTCACCACTCCTAGTCCTACTTGCTGCAGCCCAATACTTCAGAATTCCAGAATTCTGTAAGAAACCGCTGGAACTTGACCACATATCCTGTGGGTGGTGGCAGAAGATTCTAACTTGTGACGTCAGAATGGAGCAACATGTGCTAGACACGAACCAGAGATTTGACACATTTCTTGTCACCTAATATCACATCACAAACATCAGAGAAAACGGGTAGACAATACATGTACAGCACCATGTGGACGGTGCCATCCCTTTTCTCGATGAGCACTTGAATGTATTTTTACAGAAGAACAAGTGTCCATAGGCAAATTTATTAATATTACCTCCCTTGATTTTATGATATTTCCAAATCAAGTGAATTGTGTCAGTTGTGGCTAACATACAAAACTAGTGTCAATATTTCTGTACGTTTTTTTTTCAAATAGCAACTTGACAAAAACAAGGTAGGTGGAATGACCTCGGCAGCTTGGGATGCGACCATCTCTATCCGAAAACAACCTAAACAGGATTTCAATATTGGTTTTACGCTGGTGCGAATTCCAGCAATTGTACAATTATCAAGTAGATACGAGGGGTGATCAATATGTTCTCGGCCTAACCCAGAAATAATAAGCACAACTCAAATTTTGAGGCACAACTTTATAGTATGAAGCCTTTTATCAATATCCTCCAAATTACAAATCAATGGAGTCATTACTTTCCAGGCATTCGTTTTATGCAAATTAGAAGGTAAGTGGCGAGAAAAAGAAGGGTGAAGTGTGATCAGACAATTTGACCCGCACACCTCAGGTTTCAGATCAATTGTCCACTTATTTAACCTGATTAGTCATTGGTCCCGAAAGTTGCCCTTTGACCCCACAATACTAAGAGATGTCAAACTGTCAGTCCTCCTGTGGTCCTCGTCTACGACGGACCCCTCCACTTCTGCTCACCACGCAAAGCAGAAAACCTGCCCAGCAGTGATGTTGGTTTTTCGACGCCGCAGGGAAGCACGCTACGGCTCGAGGCCTTGGCGGTCACGTTTTGATTTAACCCTCGGGAGGACACGTTCTTTCCACGGAAGGTTTGATTTGGTTCCGCGGTCGGTTGGTACTTTTTCGTGTGTTTCTCTCGTCTCTTTACTCCTGTGTGTGCTTCGTTAGAGGTTCGGAGCGGCCTTTACTGATTATGGTTCTCGCTGTTTGTGTTTCCTTTCTAGCACCGCTTGGAATTCCGGCTGCCAGCTATATCATTTTAATCCTTGCGTTGTCTGTTGTTTTTTGCATATGAATACTTGATTTTTGAGGGAGGAATGTTCCGGAGTGCAGGGGTGACTGCTTTACGCCATTTTCGTTACAGTTTCAAGCCTTTCTTCCTTCTTAGGCCGGGACGAGTTTAGGACGCCTTTTTCGTTCAGGCTGGCGTTTTGTTCTGCGTGAAGCTGATTGATTCTTGTGTGTTTTCGTGCCTTTGTGAATGTTTTAGCAGGGTCCGACAGCTACTCCAAGCAGATAGTTGGTGCCCACATGGCAGATGGTGGTTCTCTCGAATTTCTTTTGTCCTGGTTATGTTTTTGTATCCATAGTGATCCTCCGCGAAGGAAAGCTGTGGGTGTTGGCTTTTATTGCTGAGGTGTGGAGCAGAACGAGAGTTTCCAGATTTTGATGTCATTTTTTGATTTTCGTGAATATTTCAGGCAGGAACAGAGAACGACGATGGCATGTTCCAGGAGGCAAGATGGCGACCCCCCCCCTCCTGGTTCTTTGTTTTCAGGATCAGACGTCACCCCGCTGAGAGAGCTTGTCGTAGCGTTCAGCCAACCCCTCTGAGCTTCGAAGGCTGCAGCCGGTACGATTTGGGTGTCATTTCTGTTTTGGCAAGGTAGAATTTTCTTTTGCTTTCCTAGATTGAACGTCGAGGCTGTGTATGGGGTTTCCGCTAATATTTTGCATTAGTTTGGAGTTTGTTTTGCATGTGTATGAGTGTGTATCTGTAAGGCGCGTTTGGATGTTGTGGGCGCGCGTGACCCAGCCTTACGCCACGTAACGCGGCTCGCTCGCATGTGGGGGGGCTGGGCGGTGTGGAAGATGCGTTTGTTTTAGACTTGTCTGTCTGGGACCGGACCTGTTGCCGGGCGCCCGTCCCTCCCCACTATCTCATGGTTCACGTGTTGTTCATACAGGTCTGACGCTCTCCCCCTCCAACAACAGGGATGCGAGGGACACACCACCACCCAGCTCCGGGACACGCCATCATCAACCTCGCCAGATGTGTGGCCCGATAGGACCCGTTGGTGGCCTGCACAAGCTTTAGCAGCAGAGAGGGGTCAAGAAGCGCCATGGAACCTGTTAGGCTGTGATGTTTTATGTTGTGAACCATGTTTTCTTTGTACTGAATAAAGTTGTGAGATAATAAATACCAGGGAACCTGAGGAGGCGGCTTCAGGGCACAGTGCTACAAGGGACAGCGGTCAGAGGATCAGGGTCGACTGGCGCTCCGGTCCCCGACACCGCCCAGCCCCTGCCGGTCAGTTCAGCTAACCCCGCCGACAGCTCAAGGAACGGACTGTAAGTCATTTTTTTCCCCTATTTTTCTTGATGGATTTTGACATGTCGTTTTCCAGTGCGATGGGGTGCCGCGGGATGCTGGATGGTTAGGAACTAATCGAGTAAACCTGTTTTGAGATTGGTCTGACCAAGAACGTCTTTGGTTTGACGCCTTTTTTATAGCACAGCAAGATATCATTCAGTGCGACGGGGTTCCGCAGTAAGCTGAATGACCCGAGAAGTGTGCAGTCGTATTTTCAGCATGGTGTGACGTTATCCAGCGCGAAGGGTTTCCGCGGAAGGCTGGACGATCCGAGAAATTGTGCTCGTTTATTTTCTTTCGTGATTTGCTGTGACATCATTCAGCGCGAAGGGGTTCCGCGGAAGGCTGAATGATTCGGGAAGTCATGTACGTTCTTCCATGACATTTTGTAACTAAATCCAGTGCGATGGGTTTCCGCGGGAGGCTGGATGATTTGCTAGGCGGAAGTGCGTAAGTATCGTCGCCGGACTGATGCCTGGCTAAAGGGTGTGCGCGGGAAACGGGCATTGAGGACAGAAGTGAGCAGCCTGATGTGCGTCTGTGTATAAATGATTTTTGTGTCGCACAGTGATGACTTACCAGATGCAGTACAGAGCACGGTTCAGTTTTGTCTGTTTTTCCTTCATGTTTGAATCGCTGTGTAAATTTGGAGTGGGTATGATCAGTGTTGGGAAAACGAGTGTGAATACTTAGGAATGTGTGGTTTATGTAACGTTAGTGATAAAAGTTCAAAGAAGAGCAAGATGAGTGAGGGGGACAAGTCGAGAGGAGTAAGAAAGGAATCATATGAGTAAGGGGAGAGGAAAGGTGATAGAGCGAAGATAAGGATGGGAAGATGAGAGAGGGATAAAGACAGGGAGTGATTTGAAAGAGTAGACAGGGAGAGGAAAGGAGCGAGAAGGTACCTTAAGGAAGTATCTTTGTAGGGAGGTATTAGGGGACAGGAGAGGAAAGGCTCCAAAGTCAGAGAGGGCAAAGGCGGAAGACGATTTCCGCATCACTTCATAACGGAGGGGCCGAGGACTAATTCAGGACAAATAGGATACTATTTAACCTGATTAGTCATTGGTCCCGAAAGTTGCCCTTTGACCCCACAATACTAAGAGATGTCAAACTGTCAGTCCTCCTGTGGCCCTCCGGCTACGTCTGGAGCCTGAAGCGACCCACCCGCCCAGCCCTCGACAAGTTTTCTGCTTTGCGCGGTTTTTGGACGCCCGCTTAATGCGGTCGTCTCAGCGCATAGGTGACTTTAGGCTCCAGACGATTTCCGCATCACTTCATAACGGAGGGGCCGAGGACTAATTCAGGACAAATAGGATACTTTTTTTCGTTATCCCTTACCTAACATTACTGGGTGTCACCTGCAACGTAATGATCACAATAATTTGAATTTTGGTACACATTTATATAAGATTTTATACAAGTACGTGGGATTATCAATAAGTCCTCGGTTTTACGGAGAAATAATAAGCACAGCTCAGATTTCGAAGCATAGATGTCAAGTATAACGTCTTATATAAATCTGTACAAAAATTCAAATTATTGTGATCATTACTTTGCAGGCGACACCCAGTAATGTTAGGTAAGGGAGAACGGGAAAAAATGGGACAATTGACCTGACCTGAGGTGTGCGATCGAACTTGCGCTGCTGGAAGTCAGACACCCAATTCTTTTTGCTTGAAATAGGAGGAGAATGATTAGCAAACATTTTGACAATGTCTTTTGTTAATTTACGGCATGGGGAACTCGACCCACACATGTCTGATCACAATTCACACCACTTTTTTCTCGCCAATTACCTTCTAATTTGCATAAAACGAATGCCTGGAAAGTAATGACTCCAATGATTTGTAATTTGGAGGATATTGATAAAAGGCTTCATACTATAAAGTTGTGCCTCAGAATTTGAGTTGTGCTTATTATTTCTGAGTTAGGCCGAGAACTTATTGATCACCCCTCGTATTTTGTACTTTGCACAGGCTGATACTCAGTTTGGAGCAGTCGTTGACCGACATAATAGCTTGGTAATCATTTGTACGCTCAGGTGTACAGGTATGCCTAAATATGGCCCGGTTTGAAACACACAGGCGGGCATTTCCAGGTAAAGGAAGAGGAACCTTTGTAAACCAACGTCTTAAGTTGAAGTATTGTGCATTAGTAAATCCAAAAGTCCAAAAAGAACATTTTCAAAACACTTTTGAAGAGGTTTTTTTCTTTTAACGAGAGACAAAAGTCCACGTCCTTGATAAAGTGCATAACTTTTACTTTTTCTGGGCGATTGTATACGTAGATACCATAGTTCACGTTTCCATCTGAGTCGTGTCCTTGTCTAGACTTGTCTAAATATAAGAAGGAGGCTTCGCCTTACTTGCTTCACCTGGCAGATTAAGGACGCTATATATGACGTCCTTGATCAGATCGCCGGTGGCCGTACCGGTAATACCCCTGTCACATTTGGCGGAAATCAATCGGACGACGGTTCTGCGGCAATCGCCCGAGCTTCGCTTATGATAATAACTTAATCGCACAGCGATTGTACAAGGTGCAAAGTATGGCTCATATGTGACAGGGACGGTTTTCAGGTAAAAAATATGCGCAACCCGCTGTCGATCTTAGATATGGCCGATCTTCCATCGATACGCCCGAAGATCGTGGGAAATGTGACAGGGGTATATCCCCTCAATCAAAGGGGCCGTTGACTTCTTCAGCAAGTGTCTTATAACTCTGGACCAAGCCGGTTCCAACAAGGACGAACTAGGTAGTGAAGAATATATCCATATCCTCGCTCCTAGGTCATGTAGCATGTTTAGGTTGACTTCATTTGTCGAGGTAAAATCCTCTTCAATGTAGACATGCAGTGACGTGTGAGATCGGATTAGTTCCTTAGGGATGGGCCGAGGTAAAATCCACTACAGTGTACTAGTAACTAGTGATCGAGAAGCCATTCAGATGGGAGATGGAATGTTACTTTAAATTGCTTCCTTAAGGATGGGCCGAGGTACAACCCACTAAGCGATGATTTGGGTATTAACTGGGATGTGTAAGACGTGACAATATTAAGCAGGCAGCAAGTAATAGAAACAAAGAAACAATCTCAACAAATACCACTCGTAAAGTAAAGGAAACGTCCTTTCGCAAATGCTTTCTTTCGTCAAAGAGATTTTCTTTCTTGGAAAAATAGCCCCTAGAAAATTAAATCCAACTATTAAAAGACAATTCAGGTAGTATTTTTAGAATGTTACCGGATGAGACCAGGTAAAGTGAAGACACCCACTGTGACGTGTAAGATAGTGGTGGGTACGTGACAATTTTTCTGTCGTCATTCGGGGCGGACAGTATAAGCAGCAACAAACAAGCCCTACCAACAATCTACAAATAACAGTCCACTCGACTTCACTGTATAATTAAGACAAACATCAATAAAAGTTGATGCCTTCTGTTACAAAGTAGAGACAGATGATTTATAATGATCAGTAGTGCTAAGAAACATTGAACAAGGATGAAATGCAGAAAATGTAAAATGTGTTGTGTGCCGCGGGGCAAAACCTTGTATATTCGTAATAGATAATGACATCAAGGGTGAGACATTCACCACTCCCAGTCCTACTTGCTGCAGCCCAATACTTCAGAATTCCAGAATTCTGTAAGAAACCGCTGGAACTTGACCACATATCCTGTGGGTGGTGGCAGAAGATTCTAACTTGTGACGTCAGAATGGGGCAACCTTAACAGGTGGATGGTTCGTTTCCTTGGGAGGACTTTCAAGTGTTGGGCAAGAAAAACGTTTGTTTGGCTATGTCTCTAGTTGATCTGCTGTAATTTAATTGAGAAAAAGCCCACCTGGCGCAAGGACATTTCCTGGTCGAGAAGACGTCATTTTTTCCCCACCAAAACTTTTCTAACTAAAGGAAACGAAAAATATACACCTTAAAGCTGATGATCAAGATAGACAAAGCTGTCATCGATACATACTATTGTTCACTTGAGGAAATGATTCAAATATAACAGGTGGACGGTTCGTTTCCTTGAGAGGTCTTTGAGGTGTTGGATGATAAAGCCTTTATATGGATTGTTCTATATTTGATCTGCGACATATCCTGGGCGATCCGGAGGAGAAGCGACTTCCGTACACACTAAAACTTTTCCAAGTAGAATATACAAAAACGTACTTAAAAATCTTACAGCTGATGGTCAGGATAGACAAAGCGTTCATCAATAAATGACGCAAGTGCAACTCCCCAAACGACACCTTCCCTGGTCTATTGTTCCCTTGAGGAAATGATTCAAATTCAACAGGTGGATGGTTCGTTTCCGTGAGAGGTCAGACCTCCCAATGAAACGGACCATCCACCTGCTAACGACAAAGCTTTTGTCTGGATTGTTCCATCTATGTTTGATCTGATGTAGAAATGGATCTCCTGGCCCAAGGACATATCCTGGTAGAAAAGAGGTGATTTTTCTCCCCACGACAATCTTTCCAAGTAAAGGAAACATAAATGCACATCTTAAAGCTGATGGTCAGGATAGACATAGACAAGCGTTCATCGATAAATGACGTAGGTATGTCCGTCCCAAACGACACATTTCGAATTCGCTGGATATCTAATACACATGTATGTGTGCATATCCTCGCCATACAGAAGTTTCGAGCAAAAAGGCTTACTCGAGTCTCAGTCAATTAACGTTTACTACTGACAAACTTTGGCGACAAACCCAAATTCATATCAAACTTACATGACAAAACTTTTTGCATGAAAATCAAAATGATCTCTCTTCTAAGGCTAACTTTTGCGACAGTATGATGCTAGATATCCAAATGTTGTGATTGCATTATCAATATTGAGAATTTTCGCTCCTTTCTCCCCCATCAGATATACTGAGGGTGCGACACAAAGAGAGATTGTGAACCGCAACAGCAGTTATGAACAGCATTAACCTTCACCCCCCCCCCCAACGTTCTGGAGGTCAATAGGTAGGCATATACTAGTATTCTATTGTTCAGTTTGTTCTACTCAAGGAAATGACCGCAAGACCAACACGGCGGCTCGTTTCCTTGAGAGCGTTTTAACAAAAAGCTTTTGTCTGGCTACGTTGACGCAGTTATTTAATCTGCTGTGAGTTAATTATAGGACAAAAGGACAAATCCTAAAAATAGGACATATCCTCGTCGTTTTCCAGGTAAAGGGAACGAATAATGTAGATCTTAAACGCTGATGGTCATGTTAAACAAAGCATTCATCGATAAATGACGGACATAGGCGTAAACGACACCCGCCTACTCTGTGCATGCGCACGTGTTCATGCATAGCCTTGTCATGTAGAAGTTTGGTGCAGCAAAAAAGGGGTTACTCGAGTTCAGTTTGATAGTGACCATGCCACACACCCAATTCATATAAACCGTACAAGACGAAAGTTTGCATGAAAATTAGAATGAACTTTCTTTTCGTTTAGGGCTAACTGCAATGGCAATATGATGCTAGGCATCGCAATTTTGTGCAGAATCAATGGTGAGAATTTTCGTTCGTATTTTTTTCGATCAAAAATACTGCAAGTGGAACATACAGGGAGGTTGAGAACTGCCACAATAGGTATAAACGCAGTTTCCGTATAGTTGGATAGTAAAATGTCCTTTATTTTGACATTAAGATGACCTGCTCATGTTTTCTGTATGGTGGGGAATCGTGAAGAATATGTAGTCGAAATTATGGTGAGCTCACTGACAAAGAAGAAATCCCAGTGCCACACCCGAACTGTGCATGTTACAACTTGTTACACATGCAATCATGCTACATCCTAAGGTCTACAATGGGAAGTTAATAGCCCATACAAAATGATGCACGATGTGTCGCAAAGACACTAAGAAAAGGAAAGGAAACGTCACAGGTGTTTTCTTACGTCAATCACATTCCCTTTACTTGGAAAAAGAACCTCCTTAAGTAAGGAAGCGTCCCATTGCAGGTGTTTTTCTTACGTCAATGATATTTCCTCTTATTGAAAATTAGCACACGGACAGTTAAGCAATCTATTTATACCAATATCAAACATAGTACATGTAGATAGGGTAATGGAAATAGTCATCTTTCAAATCAACTCAACTTTACTTTCGTTACTATTCTCTTGTGTTTGCTGCGCACTAGTCTTTCATAAAATGATATCGCAACAAATATCAACTGCTGACTTTCTGTAGGGAAATATAAGGGGGCGAGATGAGGATAGATTGTGCAAGTGATCGAAACCATTGCATCATTCGTAAACATGCCACCACAGAACCACGCGCTTCGCCAGGGAAACCCATTACTTACTGGGTTTGGGGCATTTCCGTGTACGTAGTCGAGGGCATGTCGGCACCCCATGTCTAAAAATAGTCATTTGTCATGTCCAAGTTACTCTCTCATGTGACCAGAGCTCATATCACTTCCTCGCGTCACAAATATCCCCTAAAATCGTTTAAATACGACCGAAACTTCCTGATACGACTATTCTATAACAGACTGCTGACACAGCCACGCTATCGTCTTTATTTAAAGTCATACACGTCCTTGGCGCAGAACAGAACACATCAACCAAAATGCCTGAGACAAAAACAGACTACGGAGAGTTCTTCGAGAAGAACGGGTACCTTCCCGGTGTGACCGTGCTGGAGGGGGAGGACTTGGCGGCGCTCAGGAGGAACTTCGACGACCTCGAGAGCAAGATCGGTGGGTGCACGATTCTGTTCTACTCGTTTTGTCATGCATGTTTTCTAGTCTTACAATGAAATTACTACGTACATGTAGTTTAAAGCAAAGACCTTCTCTGTATTGAATACAAAAGGTCTCCATAAGGCACAAAGGAGCCCAGTCGGGCAATTTTGGGGAATGAAAAGTACTATATGAAGGACAACAAAAACAAAAAACGGACCAAAAGTAATTCAACAGCATGCCTTGTGTATATTTATTGGCATAAACTTTAATTTTTCGTTTCCGCAAACAGCCCGGTCGGGCCCCGGGTAGGTAAGCAATGTGACGTAGACCTTACAGGGTAAAGACGCATAAATCCATTTTGACTTTTTTGTAGCAGCGTTTTCTAAAGTCAACCCATTACCTTACAGGTAAGGAGAATGCCCAGTACTCCCTGCATAACGCCCACATGCAGCACCAGTTCGCCATGCAGGCGGCGGCCCACCCCACCGTCGTGGCGGTCCTGAGGGACATCCTGGGTCCCAACGTCTTCCTGCTGGACTCCCGCTTCATCTGCAAGTACCCTGTCAGCCAAATCTCCGGGACGAAACCGGACGTCGAGCCGTATGTAGCATGGCACCAAGACGTCAGGTAAGCAAGGATGAAGTTTGTTTACGTCTTAAAACTTTGAGGACCCAATTTGCCCGAAAGTGAAAGTGATATCGATTCAGTTTAGCCCAGGGAAGTGCTACCCTTCCACTGGTCGTGACAGAAAAGACTGAGTCGCTTTGTACAGTATTTAAAGGTTCATTGTACTGGGAAAATTTACCTAACTCTTTCCGACAAGCACAGGACTGCAACCCTTTCCGGTAGCGTGTATGTCAGGTGAGCGACGCAGACAGAAGCGAACTCACGGCCTCCAGTTCAGCAGAGGCAGGGCCGCTAACCACTCGACTACGCACGTTACCCCGCCTGAGAAACGACGATTCATTCACAGGACGTTTACATATTAACATGTGACAGCTACAGGAGCCTTTGTTTTCTGTGTCCTGTGCAGGTACTGGGGAGTGGACGGCGGGCCGGTTGTGTCCGTGTGGCTGGCTATAGACGATGCTGACGCTGAGAACGGAGCAGTTTACTTCATACCAGGTAATAAGGGCCACGAGTTAACTTTCGCGTAACAGATTTATATACCACTTGTACATTTATGGTTCAATCACAGTACTTCAGTAGCATACAAAAGAGCCGATGTAGTCACTAGGACAATGATCGGTATTCTTCTTTTCTCCACCTTTCAACCGCGGTGTTCTTAATTTGCTTATTTTGTTCGTAGGAAGCCACAAAGATGGTCTACAAGAGCACGGCAGTGCACAGAAGGAGGGGAACATGCTGACTTCTAACCAGGAGATCCCCACGGAGCTAGTGGACGAGTCTAGCAAAGTGCTGTGTCCTCTCAAGGTGTGTAGCTTTACCACTCAAGACAGCACACTAGATAAGACAACTAAAGAAGTAGTTGGTAGTATTGTAGAAGCGAAATACAGCTACAAATCGTGTAAAACTGTACTTGTCGATTTTTGTGCTTATATCAATTTCGACTGTGTAATGAAAAGTATCTATATTTTGTCAGGTAACAGACAAAAGGTCTCCAAGCAAAAAGAATGCCTTTAATATATCATAATCTGCCTGTTAAGATAATGCGGCCATGTCAAGTAACGGGATTCCTTCCTATACTCCAGGCGGGGCAGATGTCCCTACACCACGGGCTGACCGTACACGCCAGCGAGCCGAACCGCTCCAGCCGGCGGCGGTGCGGCTTCGTGCTGCGGTACGTCCCGACCTGCGCCTACCCTTCAGACGACCCGGACCGGCCCCGCACCTTCCCCGCCACTGTCCTCGTCAGCGGAGAGAACAAGGAGGGATTCTTCCAGGACAAGGCCCCTGCCTTCTTCCAGAAAACTGCTTAAAGTTAGCTCGAGCAAAAGCCAAAGTTCCGGGTGAATTTAAATCGCCTCGATCGATACAGTAACTGTTACGCCGCCCGTTGTTGTTCTTTCACTTTTGCTGCTTAAATGTTTACACAGTAGTCATAGATTGTAATATGTGCACTTCTTACGTTAATTAATTTTGATAACGTGAATGTTTGAAAAGCTGTGTAATCTTGAAAAAGGTATTCGTGAATTTTAAGTCTTATCGCTTTTATAGATCTATATTTAAAAGAATATATTTATCTTGATATTTATCTGCCAGAACTCAGATCTAGCACTGTACATTCCTACAAACTGACAAGTATTTCTTGACCTTGTGAAATTCTTTGAATGAATGATATTTGGAGACATCACAAGCAACTGTGCTACGTTATAACGTTACTTGTGGTTAACATTCCAAAGGTTCAATTCAATAAATGATACAGAAATGGAATTCCACTTGCTGGCCATGTTTTTCTCCTCTTCTGAACAAGTTACATGAACACGTATTAAGATATTAGTTAGCCGGACGGTTTAGAATTAAATCTACTTTGAAACAGGTGTTTGTTTATGGAGTCTAACAATAGTAACATGTTCATAGCTATATACAGGCTCCTATATAGCCAACTTGATGCCACAACGGGCAAGCCCTGACCCCCGGCACCCTCCCTCGGCAGTCTTGCCGATCCTTGGCAGGAACACCCAAGAAGGGACTCATTATACACATCGTGCATTACCTCAAAGCTTCAGGCCTATATTTCGTTTGTTTAACGCATTAAATAACTGCAAGTCTGGGCGTGTACTGAGAAGAAAAAAACAACTCACCACTTGTCAGACCTAGAACTGCTGAATCGATCCGAAACCACTTGCCGAGTGAAGGTCACGTCTTAACCCCACCACACATACACCATCAATCGCGCACTCATGACATTTTGGTACACAGATAGCAAGTCACATGACATAGTCTTCTTCCAAGAATACTGCTTTATTATACAGTAGTACAAACCAAACAACATGATACAAAGTTCAACTGCTAATGTTCAAGGTACGGGCACAACTCATGAGCCATGGTCATAATAGTGATCGATGTTCATTGAACACGAAATTTACAAATGGTTAAAACACCTGGATATCTTCATACAAGTGATCCTCAATAATTTTTGTAACGAGATACCAGCTACTTAGTTCGTGCTCTGTTCGGTATAAGACGACACTTCTATCAGGTTGTGGTCAGGGTCACGGAAGTAGACGGACAGGATAGGACCCAAGGCGCCGGTCCTCTGTACGGGGCCTTCTTCTACTGCTACATCGCACTTCTGCAACAAATACACAGGAAAAACACAGGACATGAATCACACGCATAACGTTGTTATTAGTATACTGTTTACTTACTACCCAGCTAGTGCTTCTATAGAGATATCGATAACTACGTGTTATGATAGCTCCTATCCTTGCAAAGATATTGAATCCTCTGGTAGAAATCAAGACAAACCTGGATGCCAGACCGACAAAAAACAATTATGCAGACAGACAGAAAGGCAGACAAACAGACAGACAGACAGCCAGACAGACAGACAGCCAGACAGACAGACAGACAGACAGACAGACAGACAGACAGACAGACAGACAGACAGACAGACAGACAGACAGACAGACAGACAATATAAGCAGATGACGAACAAAAAGACGTACCTTGAGGTGTTCGAGCACTTCTTCAGCGCTATGTTTGGTGATGAGACAGACGTCAGCAGAACCAGGCATGGGCGCATGTGCCTTCGGTTCGAATTCGTTGCCGTGCTCGTGTAAGTTCACCTGAATGATTTCACGGTAGAGGAAAATCTGTCGTTTGGGGCTATAAATGGTTCTTTAATTTTCGTGAAGTTGTGTAATGTTCAAACGACGAGGCACGCACAGTACTAGTATGTGTACATAGTGTAGAAATGACTACAAGGAATCAGTGGCACAATAATGGCACTGATTATTACCGTTTTGATGCTGATTTTTGAGAGAGGTAAAAGCCAATCTTTACACACTATATCTATTCATAGGAATTAACGAAAAGAAAAGAAAAGCGAAACCTTTTGTTGGCCGAAATGTAACGCCTTTCGCCCTCCCTTGAACGTGTCGACGCGCATGCCCAGGACGCGTGTGTAGAAATCCACGGTGACGTCGATGCTCTTGACCGTGAGGACGAAATGGTCCAGCCGGTCCACCGAGATGGCGTACGGCCTCTGCACAGCACAACGTGTGCCAACATGTTAATACATGTACAAGTCCGCGTCAGCTTCGAAACCTCAAGTTTCGCTGTTATTCTATGGGGCGTGTGCACTTGAATATGGAATTCGTGCCCCGTTTAACTTTCTCCCGACCACCCAACTCCATTACATACATATTGGGGTACCAAACGGCTACTTCAGAGTGCGACAGGTTAATATTTGGTATAAAGTTTGACAAATGGGAACTGTCACTATCAGACATACTTTTTACAGGAACGTATCAGCAACTGACCCCCCCCCCCCCCCACACACACACACAACATTCTACTTCCGGGTTTGAAATGGGTGTTAAAAACGTACAGAAAACTAATGTAAAACCAACATCAGTAGTCTTCCACATACTTTGACTATCCAGCTTGACACAGCCGGGTTGACACCATGTAGCCTTACTGCAGGGTTTACCAGCCGACGTGACAGCTGACACGCCCTCCATATCGTCGCTTGCAGCGCCATGTTTACAGTACAGTTCCAGTGCTTGGCGGGTCGGCCGGATATCAATCGCACGTTTTTGCAAAGGGCTGACGTAACTCCCTATTCTAAGGACACGTCCAGGCAGGTTAAAGTGCCGCCCTAGCGGATACAGCCGTTGTCAGGGACAAAAATAACATCGTCTCTATATCACTTCCAAGAACTGCGACTCTCCAACAATCCACTTCCTTGACAGATGACACGAGGTTAAAGGTCAGGGAAGCGATATGCAAATTTATGACGTACTTGCCATTACAAATGAGCCGCTCCAGGTGAAACGGCGCACTCCCTTCACGTTGCTACGAGCAAGAATGTACCCTCTTCCTTCTGTTAAGCAATACCTATAAATACTTAACGTTTCCCACATCCTGTACAAGTCAGCGTCATCGGACAACATTTTGATCTCCGCGCGCCTGCGGTTCAGAGCGCTCACAGAATCTGAAGAAAGCCGGCCATTAAAAAAAAAAGTTTGCGAGTAACAAAATAGGTAAGCAAACTTCGATATGTATATATTCTTAACTACATTGAATATTATATATCTTCTAAGTTGTTTATCCTCCATAGTACTGGACGACTGCATGATGACAAAAAAAAACATGTATCATGAATCGTGAGTTAAGGAATGCACCTGCTATGGCCATAGTTCTGATAGCGCGGTGTGTTGGTCTAACGTTACATTGGTTTAAGTTACTGTACGAAGATTTTGTGTCGACAAACTTGAGATCAGTCTGCAGAAATTTGAAGTATTCAGGCGCAATTTGAAGTATTCAGAATGTATACATATGAACCTCTTTCAAGTCACTCAAGGTCGACGAGCTGCTTTATCTACACCCTGCTGGGTTGCCCTTCTCTGTGTATAGTTGAGGGCAAAATAGTAACACTAGATACTCAAGTTCTAGCTTTTCGTTTTCATAATTCAGAAATCGAGTTAATCCTACGTGCCTTGTGTGAGAGTTCGTTAAGTTTTACATAGTTCGTCTGTCTTTGTTGTAGAGTGGCGACGGGAGGAAGGAAAGAACGATTGCGCTGGGGGCTAAGTCTAGATTTGCCGGAGTAAACACAAAATACTTTTCTGTTTGTCCTGAAGTCGTTGCATGTACAGTCAAATATTAGGGGGTTTGTGTTTAAGGATTAATTAAGCATGTTAGAATCATGATTTTATGTAATTGTGTATTTCTTTAATACATGTTATTTGCCTATGTGGCTCTGGTAACGAAGAAATGCCACATGCAGTTGATGGATGTTATCTTGAATGCAAACGTGTGCTACATGTATGCATACTGGCTGAACGTTTCAGTCACTGTGCAGATTACAGGTTTTCTTTTGTAATTACAAGCTCAGACTTAAGTTGTCGGCAATTATCTCACCGTTGCGTTCCGTAGACAATTGTACCAGAGGGGTGTTACACTGAATATCAGATTAAGTGAAGTAGTGACTGTAATTTTCAACAGACAGCATCATGGGGCGGACAGGTGACACAGTCGCGACCCTTCCCGTGGGTCCGCGCGTGCAGGGCATGTCGGGAGTGGTGCTGGGTAGCCTGGTGTTGGCTGCCCACAACTTCAGTCTGGACCTGACTGTAGCGGCGCCGAACAGCCTCGTCACCGGGACTGTACTGGTCATCACGGGCCTGCTGCAGTTTTCAGCAGGTAAGAAATCTGGCTGGTTCTTGCTCACGTGACATGTAGTTCAAGGTAATCTAACATTTTCCAATGAGAAATCAAAAACAGACTTCATGATCTGTAATGTTTCTTCCTTGTGCTTGTCAAATGTCTCATTCCCCATGTGATAGGAGACACATGTACTCTATAAGTATAACGCTAACTCCATGTGCAATAGTTGCAGATTGTAGAAATATTAGTTTCAACTTCCTTGTACTTGACAGACGAACTCTTACTAATGTGATAGGAGACACAAGTACATTTTATAAATCCGCATGCAATAGTTGTATATTGTAAAACTACTAGTCTTAGTAGCTTAGTTTTTGACAAATGTACTTTTTCTGAAGAAAAATTAATAATAATGATAATCAGCCTGATCTCTAAAACAAACAGCTACCATTGTTTTTGCCATGTACTTTTTATATCAGTCTCTCAGCTACATGTATATAAAGTTACGATATTCCCTATACTTAGAACTACATTCAGTATCTACATACCGAAACGCTACGTCCAATTCCTTTGATTGTTTCATACATGTAGGGAAGACATCACTAAGTCTTTATGTTGTCTATCGTCCCTTGCAGGTGCCCGTCTGCTCCATCTCCGCTGCCCAACCCTGACCACCCTGTACCTGTGCCTGTCGGTGCTCTGGGGCTCCCTGGGGTCCGCCAAAATCCTGGAGGGGTTGGACATCATCTCCTCTGATGCCCGCAAAGACGCCTTGTTCCCAGGCTATGTTGTTTTCCTCTTCATAACCCTCTCTCTTGGAATAGCGGGTGTGAAGCAGCACACGTTGACTGGTTTGGTGTCTTTTCTGATCAGTTTTTCCATGGTAATGGAGATAGTTGCACTGTTTTATCCTGCCGCCAGGTGGGGTGCAGCGTGCTACCAGACATTACCTGTGCTGCTCGGTCTGTACTACGTGGTCGGCTTGTCTGTGTCTTTCCGCAAAGGAAGCGACTTTAGCTTTCCTGGTTTGAGCGAGGAACGCCGTAAAGATGGCGGCGAGGAACAAATCGTCCAAAACGACGCCTTAATCTTTGGCTACGCCATGAATATGCTGCCTACCTGCGCTGTGGGGTTATTCTTTATTGGCGCCATTAATGACGTTCATCCGGCAACACCATGGATGGCGCTAGCGGGCCTTGCCCAGCTACTGGTTTCTGTTGTGTCCTTCAGACGAGAGGACGTGTTCCACGGGGCCGTCTTCTCCCTGTCTGCCACTCTTTGGCTTGGTCTGACCTATGGCTTTGCTAGCAAGTTTTGGGACAAGACTGAGATGGCGCCTCCTATCCTTGCATCGTCCGTTATTGTCCTACTATTCTTCATCTTCTTCCTTCTGTCCTTCACCAAGACCATTGCCGAAGTGGTCTACAATCTCTGTTTTGCCATTTTTGTTCTTTCTCTTCCCACTACCGGTTTGAACAGTAACTTCGTTGGGGTATCCAGTATTTTGATGCTAACTATTTCCCTTTACTGCACCTTTGCTCTATCGCTGAACTCTGCTTTTAGAAAGGCTATAGTCCCAGTCGGAAGGAGTCTCCTACCCGAGAAGTCATTGCGGGAGCTGTTCTCTCGCTGCCGATGTAATGATGGCGACACACCGTCCTCCTCAGCCCTGACATCGTCTCATGACACTATTCTCGGCTACTCCAAGTACGCCAACGCCGACACGCTGGGGTTCCTGTCCAATGCCGTGACAGCTCTGGCTGTGGCGCTGTTGTCTACCGGGGACAAGTCTCTGGTCCTACCCTGGGTGATCGTGCCGGCAGGAGTCATCCAGTTCGTGGCGGGAACCATCAGCTTCTCCCGAGGGAAGACGTTCGAGAGCACGGCGTTCATGGTGTACAGCATGATGTGGCTGTTGTGGGGGTCTGTCAGGTACTCTGGTGTCTATAGAGGCAGTGAAGGGCTCGGTGTGGCGGCAGGAGCCGCATCTTTTCTTCTCTTTAACCTGTTTGTCATCTTCTTGTCTGTGGTGATCAACAAGGCGTGGTTGGTCCTGTCCGTGGTGTTTGAGGTGGTTTGTGTGCTGTTCCTGTTAGACGCGCTAGGCGTCCAGACTAGTCAATATTTTGAGCTGGTAGTGATGTGTGTGTTTGGCGCGGTGTGCGTGTACTGTTTCTGTGTGCACCTACTGAACGGCATGTGTGGGGAGGAGGTGATGTCCCTGGGGAGCCCGCTCCTGAGCCTGGGGAGGGGGCACCGCGGCAGGGGTGGGGAACAGGGGTGTGTCATGGCGGACGCCAGGAAGGCAAATGGTGTCAAACAAATCTCAGGTTAGTGTACCGTTTTTTCTTTACTTCTTTTGATGACTTTTCATCTTTTTGATACATTTATATATTGTGAGGCTATTACATAAAGTAATTTCTTCTTCTTTTGTATTCTCAGAGGAAACATTTAGAGAAACAGATGACAGTATGAATACGCACCTTTACTGATGACTCGTACCGTTATGTGTCACATACAGAACTGATGAAAGGCGGCGGGATCTGCGGCATGCCTACAGACACCGTGTACGTGCTGGTGGCGGCCTGTAACCGTCCTGCCGCCGTGGAGAGGGCCTACCGCACCAAGAAACAAGCGGAGGAGAGACCCATGTCCATATGGATCTCACAGGTGAACACAGTAACTCCAGGTCTTTCTATGTGTGCCATTCATAGTGAACGTTGATATATGATTAATCCATAAAGAAATAATGATTACTGAAGCCTGGCCTCTTCTGTTCCAGTTGAGTCAGCTGGAGCCAGCCAGGGAGGAGTTCGGGCCGCTCCTGTGGGACTTCATGAAGGAGGTGTGGCCGTCCTCCATCAGCCTCGTTATCAAGAGAGGTACGTTGCCATGGAAACCTTCTCGTTCCCAACATTCCGATATTGGTGTGATGCATAGCAGTAGTTATCGGACAATATTTATCATTTTATAAGTGCTTTTAACATTTTATTTCTGAACTTCGTTATATATCGTCTATCACAAAAACTTTTCTAATCGTCCAGCACACATTCTTGAACCCTAACTACTATGTGTACCCTCCAGGTCCGTGGCTGGACAGGTTTGGCCTGGGAGACTCCGCCCGCTTCATCGGCACCCCTGAGAGCATCGCCATCCGCATCCCGGACTGCACGGTCGCCACCCACCTGATCGACCTGGTGGGACCCATCGCCGTGACCTCCGCTAACCCGTCCGGGGAGGCGGACACCACACACCACTCACAGGTGCTGGCCAAGCTCGGAGACAACGTAAGTGCCACACTTTCCAAGATGCTCATCCAAGATACTCATGAGTAGTGACGATTTACGTTTTATTCAAAGGGACAAGAAGTAGCCAGCAAAGAAACTTTAGACAATGGAGGGCATTCCTTTGGTTCAATAACTCCCATTTTGGAACATATTTCATACTAACTTAATCCTATGACCTCTATGTCTGGATTTATGATGAAACCGTAAGAATTCAATAACCCTATGGTCTTCACTCACAGGTTGATGGAGTACTGTGTGATGGGCCATCTCCGGAGAACGTCGCTTCAACGGTCGTGAACTGCACGAAGATTGACGAAGGCAACCTCGGCTTTTTCCGCGTCGGCATCGTGCCCAAGTCGAGAGTCCTCGACATCTTCGACACTGTACGACAGCGCCATGGCAACAACAACACAGCGACCAATCTGCAAAATGGTGATGCACGAAAGCCAAACGGCATGGCAAATGGAAGACTCCATAGCGACGGAACCCGTGACGTCGCCACGGGCATCACCAACACAGGCTTTCAGAGCGACGATGATCAATTCGCAAACGTCCCGCCAGAGGTCGGGGTTATACCGATTCAGGACCAAAGTTCAGGATTATCTATAGAAAATCTGCAGAGTTTTGACACTAAACTTTGAGGTCAAATCACAGAATCCTGGCCACAATCCTCATTTTTGTGTGAATGATATCAATGTCAGTTAAATTATGCTAAGAATTTTCTCTAAATTGTCTGAGTTATAAGAATCTATCTTTTTGCTTCAGTAACAATGTTTACAGCTTGTTTCTGCGAGTAGCTCAGTCTTCAATTGTATTATTGTAAATTGGACGTACATGTAGTTACTATACTAGCATATATAGCAGATGTTGAAATTAGAATAATAGTCTCTCAATTGCAACGAAATTGGAAGTTCATTTGATTCCTAAAACACCTTTGAAATGAAAGGATAGCACTTGGCATTTGCTCCAGTAAGGGACGCAGTGAATAATGTAACATATAGCTGAACCGTATCAATGCAAATGACCGCTTCAAGTAAAGAAATTAATTAATGTTTATGTAACTGTTGCTGTCTGAGATAAGGCTCTTCCTTTTGGATTTTATTTACGCCAAAATATTGTGTGCTGTTCAGAACAACAGTCATAGTCTTTGTGGTATTCATTAGAATATAATGAAATACCTCATTGATGGACTTAATGGGGCTGCGTTTCTTTGAATCAAACGTAAAAGGAATAATCCTACATGATTGAGCCCAGACTCCATCTTCTATTATTCATGAATTCTAAGTGGCATATGGCTCAAATCAAATGTCATCGCAGAAATATTCCGCACTATGGGCTTAGTGTGAGTTCACCTGCCTTCCAAGGATCGGTCTATTGTCATATACCTTAAGAATAATGGAAAGGGCAATTAAGAGGTAGTTTAAAAGAAACGAAAGCAATGAACTAAAAATTTAAATGGAAAACGTTTTTCTGGTGCTACCCACGGACAGGCACCATCATGAAGTGGTACATAATTTATGAGGAGACATTCTCCACTCTCTTCGCAGAGAATTGCACAGCAACAAAAGAATCTAGGGCGTCGACCATGTTTATGGTTAGGTGCCCTTTATCATTGTGCCATTCTGTTAGTATCTGTAAGTTGGTAGTGTCACTGTCGTCTATTCACGTTTAGAGAAGAAGATAACGACAATAAAGATGTGGAGAGTGACAACATTTCTGCTGGGGGTTTTCCTTTTGAAAGGTACGTAACATGTGGACCCGTTGATGAACAAGGTATGATCTTACGAAGACACTCAAACACTGAAGAGAATTCGAGTTGTTGAACCCAGTACCATGTATGCAAAGACAAATGTTAATTCCATGTTTTTTAAGTGATGAAATAACGATTGCCAACATTATATGTTACGTTATGAAATGTAAACAAACCGGTAACTAGGATTGTACCAGGCGGAACAGTATGGACACAGCCTTCTAGTCACTAATACACAGTCCATACAATATGCTATCCCTAAGCATTCTGTTTCCCTACCTTTTGATGATCTCGTGGGCGTACATATGGTCTCTATGTGTCTCTCTCAGTGTATTTTGTGCCTTTTTCTCTCTCTCCTTCCCTCTTTCTCTTCCTCCCTCTGTGTGAGCATAGTGGGTTTTCTTTGTTAAATAGTGATAAATTTCAAATTGGGGAAAGAAGCACGGAATGAAGACTTCATCGGTTTGATGGTAGAATATAGATATGGGGAAATGACAAACGGAATCCTGTAGTATTACTGGTAGGACAGGACTTACTACGTGGTGTTGCTTTTTATTGCTGTACAGTTGTTGCTGGAGAGCAATGTCGGGCTTTTGGGGGGCTCACCACATTCAACTGCCCAAGGCCGTTGATTGACGACAATGACGACATCTACTGCTGTGATAATGACTGTTGTGACGACTGTTGGGAGTCTGATGTCGACACCTCGGCTTGTACCGGCCACTGGGGCAATGTCGCCGGCAAGGCGCTGCAACTCGGGTATTTTCCAATATCTATATATCATACAATGAGCAATTTACGGAAGAAGGAAGCACAAGCAATGTTTATACATTTTTCCTTTTCACAAAGTTCTGTCCTATCCATACACACTGCTGCCTGTGTCTGCAATGCGTCCTAGCGGTGCTTCCTAGTTCTTCATGTAGTGGTCTATCAGGTTGTTTCATCATTCAATTACGAGTACTCAATCAATCGATGTTATTAATGCCATCAAAAATGACCAGGGTTTACTAAGTAAGGTATAGCAAAGGTATATTTGCGGTCGGGCAAACTGTATGAATTATAACATATTAATAACACAAAGACGATATATTTGCTCTGTGTTTGCTTGTTCGTTTGTTTGCTTAACATGGACTCATTTGATATACTTTTCTTAGCATCGGTGCCATAATCGGCATCGCGGTGGCCGTTATAGTCGGTATAGTCATCATCATCGTGGCCTGTGTGTGCTGCTGCATCTACATGAGCAAGCAGCAAAGTCGCCCGAGAGCACAAGGTAGAAATAATTCAAACAACAAATACACTCAAAGTTATCTCCGAAATTTACAACAATGTGATTTAGATTTAAAAAATGTACAGCAAAAAAGCAACTTTTATTATTCTGAATTACTATGTATAAGTCATATACGTCTAACGTGTTTACTAATGTTACATCTGGGGTGAGACCGTCTCAAGTTCTCACAAGTGATGTACGTTGCAACAAGCTTTCAATAGGAGCTTTCATCAAAGCTCCTTGGTTGCAAGGAATGTAATGCAATGTGCAGATGGTCCAGTATATGGTTCCCAAATGGATCAGAAAGGATTGTTCTGTTGAATGTCATCCCTTGTGTTTTAGGTCAGCAGATGGTCCCAGTGGCTCATCCGGCCGGGCAGTACCCCCCTCCAGGTGGTCAGTACCCCCCTGCAGGTGGACAGTACCCCCCTCCTGCATACCCCCAGACTGCGGGCCCGTACCCTCCACTGTCAGATCCAGCCTATCCACAGGACGGGGGATACGCGGCGGCCAAGATATAGTAACCACAACAAATAACAAACATTGCATGTATGAAATGGGCATTTTTACAAACCTTTCTTACAAACTAGTAATGTACTAGACTGATCATTGTAACCTGATTGTACAATGGTAATAAAGTCATAGTTACATCATTTCATAACACAATAATACAAAGTATCACATGATATCACTATATGTTTTGTCAGAAGATGAATGTCTTTATGATAGCTCATTACCTAGCAGTTATGTTAGTTGATTAATGACCAGGGCCAACAGAAAGGCAGACTAACTTTCGACCGTTTTTTCTTGTGTCACGCAACGTATTTATTCAAGACAAAACAGGAGCATCTAGTATATTTGATTTGATAACGTGGTGTTTTAGAAGATATCAATGGCCAAAAAATTCTGAATGTTGATATTCTATGATATTACGATAAAGCATGCACTATATTCTGATTTTGTCATCTAGAAAGATTTACTTGGGTAATAATTCAGTGGAGTAAGCCTACAGAAATGTAGTAGAGCGGTAAAGAATTTTTGTTAACCGTACAACACTCAACAGTCTCCAATTTCAATGGTTTTAAAATTTTTAAACTTACCATGCAATAAATATCGAAAGGCGGAAACGCATTGCTTCTACATCGGGTGGTTTGTGCACCTGTGAACTTTGACCCGATGTTTCCTCATTAATTGTGAAAACGATGACGTTTTTTCGCCTGAGGTGTTTCAAACTGCCGAACCCTTTCACGGAATCTTTCACGGCCTTCTTCACACACTGCGTCATTCTAAACTACCACTGGACGTACGATCTAACTGGGGCCGTAGAAAGTGCCAAACGTTACCTTCTTATCTCGTGATCAAGAGAAGACTGACCATGTGCCGGATTGCCGTTTTAGTTTTGTTGGTCACTATCTGGACAACAGGTAAGTGTATAAAGTGCATATACGTGTAAGTTGTCACAGATCAACTGGGTGTGGAAAGGAAAATAAATGAATCTCCTCCAACTGTGAACAGTGTAAAGATGACCGAGTTATTTTGGAATGTTAGTTAGATACCATGTACAGTGTTAGTGTCAGGATTTCATGAAGATATCGCTAGTCTGCCGTTCGATACACCCCTAGCAGAACTATAGACACGTTAACAGTTAAGTTACAAGGGGACATTTCGGAGGAAGTCGTAATCAGAACGTTGGTCCCATTGTAATGAAAGCCGACAAGACATTTCTGAACGAATCCTCGTTTTCTTTAGTGCTTAGATTAATCTTCTAGCTGGTAACAAGCCAATTTATTTGTAATATCAATGTACATGTAGCTCACATGCACGTCTACAACCTACATAAATGGACAACATTCGCCACAGCTTTAAAGAATTTCAGCATATTTTTGTATTCCAGTATTTGCCATTAATTTGAATGAGTAATTAAGTAAAAAGTACTAGTCAATGAGGTGGACCTACGTACCGAAATAACATTTCCTTATGCAAACACGACACATAAAGACGTGAAGTCTCGAGTCTGGTACAGATAATTCCTACATAAAGGTGACTAAACAAAAGTTTACAGTCTTCGCGTCCTTTACTAGGTGGGGCGTCAGACAAAAGTTGTAGAACGGGTTTCTTCAAGACTTTAATGTGTGTCATCACCTGGAATGTTCTATACTGTAAGACAACCCAGGTGTAAACAGTACAACATATGTTAGAAATCTGTCAAAATAAGACATTCAAGAGAAGCATAGACATGGACGGTTAGGCTTAAAATCTGGTGGTTTGAATGCCAATTTTCAAAAATGATTTTACAGTAAAATCAGAACGCAACAAATCGCTGTTCGTAGCCCATTACATTTTGATGTCATCCTCTATGTACGTTCACAGTTCATGTTATATTAATTATATGCAACGAAATCTTTTGTGTATACCAATGCCTAGATATATTTGTTTACTCTGATATCCTTATACTTATAATGTGCTACACGATATCATACTGTTGTAGAATCGTTTCGCGGAAATGATCAATACTTTCGGAATTTGTTAGCTTGTCCGCTTTGAATGTGTTGTTTTAGAACCCGTCGGTAGGTGGCATAAATCCAACACTTGTAAGGTGAGATTGAGAGATTGAAAGTATATGGAACAATAAATTGGGAAAAGGGGTGGAAAAGAGTTGGATGTTGGATGTATATGTATGTACAATTGTTCACTGAGGTAGAGAGACTGATGTACATGATAATGAATCTAACTCTCTTATCTTAACCATACTCTGATAACACTTTCTTCTCTTCTCATCAGTCCATGCTGGACAGCGATGTGGGTCTGGCTTCACCAGTTTCAACTGCCCACGCCCGTTTCCGTCTTTTGACGATTCCGATGAGAAATACTGCTGCGAGGGGAACAAGTGCTGTGACAACTGTTGGAAATCCATCGTGGACACCTCCACCTGTACCGGGGTCAACATCGGTGACGTGGGTGACGCCTTTGGCAAAGCCGTTCGACTCGGGTACTTTTTTACTTTGCCAAAAAATTCAATTACGTTATTAGCAATACAAGAAAGAAGGGTAGACATCTAGGTAATGATATACGCAATGTATCTGTTACACAATTTAGAAACGGTCAGACGTTGCTGTCTGAAAGGTCAGACCGTTTCCAAATTTTATCCCGTTGTTAGCTTACGATACCTGATGAGTTAAATGATGATGTTTAACATTTAGACGAATGAAGAGCTCAGAATTCGTGTCATACAGGATTGCTAGTACTGTTGTCATTTTAATTGAATACTATTGGTTCTGGGGAATTTTATTATGACAGGGAAATTGTTTTCCATAGTGAGGAACTCATAACCTGAAACGTAATTATCCTATGTCGTAACAGTATCGGCGCCATCATCGGCATAATTGTGGGATGTATCGTCTTGATCATCATCGTCATTGTGGCGTGTGTCCTCTGCTGCTGCGCATGCGCCAAGGGGTCCAGCCAGAGAAACCAACCACAGCCACAGGGTAAGCTCCACACATTCAGGTTCATGATATGGCTTATTACGGGTTAGCCAAAGTGGGCCCTCACAGCTTGTCATCTCAACGCAAGGGGCTGGGGATTTTTTACATGTCCTATGGGAGACAGTTGTACATAATGCATGTTATTAGGGGTGATGTTCCATTTGAGAACGTACTTTCTCTGAAATGTATTATCTAGCGTACATGACATCTCGCCCAAATGTAAGACATGCTCCCCCCCCTCTAGATATCTTTCAATGCTTTCTACATTTAATTGTAATGCTTAAAACATTGTGTTCGTAAATCCTTTCTTGTATTGCCTACCTTATTGTGATTTCATTTGGGTCATTCTTGTGGCATAACAATATGGCATTACTTTTGCCCCACAGCTGTCCAAATGGCTCCTGCTGCCCAGCCCGTGCAGTATCCACCGGGTCAGTATCCCCAGTACCCCCCTGCACAGCCTCCTGCCTACCCGCAGTACCCGGGTGGACAACCCCCAGCCTACCCCCAGAATCCAGCCTACCCACCCAAGGTTTAGGAAAGAATCACAAGTAACACAACGTTTTGGTCCGACAATAAAGAAGAATGGAGGTCTTAAACCATGCGGTTATGAATGATTCTTCTCAAATTATCGACATATGCAGCATTTTACTACATCTGATACCTGGACGGATAGTGGAAGTGAAAAATAATAAACTACAATCTATAACTTTGTTAATAGCTGGTATGATAAAATGTGCACTCACTTATCTGTATTCTTACAGTGCTGAAACAATAGGTAAATTTGATATCATGATTAATATCGATAAGATTGATCAATTATCTGCTCGATATCTGAAGAGTTGATATGTTTTCTTTACTGAAATATACTGAATTCATGTATGTTCTCCATGTCTTTTATACGTTATTCTGCAGTTATATCATTATTAGTCATCTCGGCGATACCATGTACATTAATTCTACATATATGTAGATGATGAAATACCTATATCTAAAGTCATTTTATCAATTATGTAGTAACATGTTTTTTCAGTCTCTCTGAAATTGTCAAGGGCATGTTGAACAAAATACTATGATTTCTTTTAAAAGTTTAGAAGAGAGTGAGATACGTAGAATGATTGTTGTTATCTGAGATATTTCAATGGGCTTATTAAAACATTTGGAAAGTTCTAATTATTGGTAATTCTTGCCATTAGGTAATTGTTGCCACCTGGAAAGGTATTTTTTTTTTTCATTTATCTATTTATTTTTCATATATGGATACTACATATAATACCTGGAAAGGTATTTATGGCTAGTAAAAGAATGTGTCTTATATATACGGCAGAAAAATGTGCCTTATATACCAGAATTCGAAAAAATCATCTTGAATAGTAGTTCATAGTGGTGTTCCACATATATGAAGAAGGAGTTGTACTAATAGCTCCATGGAGCCAGCTCTACGTTCAGACTTGTTGATATTCTATGCTATATCACGATAAAGCATGCACTCTATTCTAATCTTGTCACCCCGAAAGATCTACTTGGGTAATGATTCAGCAGAGTAACCCTACATAAATGCAGTAGAGTGGTAAAAATCATTTATTAACCATACAACAATCAACTGGTGTATAAGTCTTTAATTCAATAGCTGTCAAAAGTTCCATACAATAAATTTTGAAAGGCGGAAACGTATTTCGTCTACCTCGGTTGGTTGGTGCACGTGTATGAACTTTAACCCGATGTTTCCTCATCGAGAAGATGATGACGTTTATTTCGCCTGAGGTGTTTCAAACTGCCGAACCCTTTCACGGAATCTCGCCTTCTAAACACACTGCGTCATTCTAAACTACCACCGGACGCACGATCTAGCCGAGGCCCACTAGAAAGTTGATCTTGAAACGTTACTTTTTTTCTCCCCTGGCCAAGAGAAGACTGACCATGGGCCGGATTGCCGTCAGTTTAGTTTTGTTGGTCACTATCTGGACAACAGGTAAGTAGTCAACAGGCATACGTGACGCTTACCAAGTAGTCATAGATCGACTGGGTGTGGAAAGGAAAATATCAGTAAATGAATCTCCGCCAACCGTGAAATGTGTAAAAAGGACCGAGTTATTTTGGCATGTTATCAAGATGCCAGTACAGTGTTAGTGTCAGGATTTCGTGAAGATATCGCTAGGTCGCGATCGATACATCTCGAACAGAAGTATAGACGTGTCAACAATTACAAGGAAACATTTCGGAGGAAGTCATAATCACAACGTTGGTCCTATTGTTAAAAGCAGGCAAGACATTTCTGAACGAATCCTCAATGACAACAATGTTTTCTTTGGTGCTGAGATTAATCTTCGAGCTGGTAACAAGCCCATTCCTTGTAATATTCATGTACATGTAGCTCCCAGGTACATACAACCTACAAAAATTGGACAAGCTTCATCACGGCTTTAAATTCTTTTAAGCATATTTTGAATCCCAGTATTTGCTGTTGATGTGAATGTTTAAATTTGTTAAGAGTAGAAGTCACTGAGGTGGACCTACGTACCGAAATAATAAAAGAAAGATAACTTTATTGCACAACAATTGTACGAGGTACAAAGTATGGCATCTACATAACTACAGTTCTATAGCTTAACTAACTAATACAGGAGTTGTAGTATGGGATAAGCTTCTTACAATCATTGGAAGCTTTTACAATCAGTTGAGGAGTTTCTAATATCCAAACCTTCTTTGATATATTTTCCTATATCTGCCATGCAGGGATTGTCACATGTCATGATGTATTTGAATTTGCACTTCAGGTCCATTGAGATAAATCCTTGTGTAAAATGACAACCTTCTGTATAGAGAATTGCGTATTTCAGAATATTTGGGACATACAATCATAAAGTGATATTCGTCTTCAATTAACTCTGGACAGAATGGACAAACTCTCTGGTCGATAGGGATTTTTTGGAATCTCCCGGTTTCTATATTTAATAATATGTTCCCTATGCATATACAACACACATAAAGACGTGCTGTCTCAACCTGGCACAGCTAATTCCTACATAAAGGTCACTAAACAATAGTTTAGAGTCCTCGTGTCCTTTGTAAAGTGGGGGCGTCAGACAAAAGTTGCAGAACGGGTTTCAGTCCAAGACTTTCACCCTGGAATGTTATGTACGGTAAAACAACCCAGGGGTAAACAGTACAACATAACACCTTGTGGTTTCAGTGCCAAATGCAAATGATTTTCATAGTAGAAATAGACCCCAACAAGTCACTGTTCGTAGTCCCAGATCTATATACATAGATAGATGTACAGATATAAAATTTAGATATAGATATATAGATATATGAAGATGCATACAGATGAGGGGGAAAGGACAAAGGGATTCCTTAGTATTGCTGAAAAGTTTACTACGTAACGTTGTTTCTTTATTGGTGTACAGTTGTTGCTGGAGAGCAATGTCGGACTTATGGCGGTATCACCACATTCTCCTGCCCGCGGCCGTACGGCATTGATGATAATGACGACATCTACTGCTGTAAAAGTGGAACTGACTGTTGTGACGACTGCTGGGACGGTGATGACACCTCATCTTGTTCTGATCACTGGGGCAACGCCGTCAGCAGTGCACTGCGACTCGGGTAATTTTTGCCAATTTGTATATTTCACACAATCAATTACAGTCAAACCTGCCCGACCACCTCTTCTCAGCGACCACCTGGCCATTTCGACCGCTTTTTCTCGGTCCCGATTTATTTTCCCATTGACGTAAGCATTAAGCGACCTTTTCTCAACGACCACCTGGCCAACGCGACCGCGACCGGCCCAAATTGGGACCTATAACGACCGCATCATTTTCAAGATTGAGGTTTTCATCGATTTTTGATGATAATTAGCGCGATTTTGTGCCGAAATCGGCCAGTTTGCGTCGGATTTTGGGGTTAAATTTACAGTTTACAGTGTGAGTGTTGTATTTGATATTAAAGACCTCGCTTCTTTGCGTGCGTGCAGTGTGCTTGCTATTTGCCATTAAACAACGGCAACCATTTATACTTTGCATCGAGCATGTTTTGAGTCGATACTCTTCTCAGCGACCACCTGTCCAAATCGACCGCTTTTTTCCGGTCCCCCGGGTGGTCGTCTTGGGCAGGTTTGACTGTACAACAATTAACGGAAGGAGGCAGTACAATAGACGAGCAAGACAAGCACTTGCAATATTTACCTAGACACTTCTTCTTGTCCCTTGTCGTCTTTCCCAAACTGGCCAAAGTGTTGTCCTCTGCACACTGCACATGTCTGCAGTGCCTCCTACCGGTGCTTCCGGAGTTTTGCATGTTGTGTTCCAAAATGTTATAACCTCCATGAAATATCTATAGAGGTTATGTTTCCACTAGCATCTGTGTGTGTGTCAATAAGATAACTCAAGAGCGACTGGGTGAATTGGTTTCAGACTTGGTGTGTTGATGGGGTGTGACAAAAACCGGGCTCTGTTGCGCCATCTAGCGGCTCGCCTTGGTACTGCAGTGGTAGTATTCGGGTACATTTTCATTTCGCAAAAATCATGTATGTGAGAGATACATGAGGAAGGTCGATGAAGGTTAGTTTTTTATTTATTGAAAATGACAATAAATCATTACACTGGGCCAGCCTAGGCAGGCTATATAAGCTGGTGATGGCTGACCCACAAATATACAAACAAACAAGCAAATCTGATTTTAAGGTTAGATATCCAGATAATTCGATATGCAAGGTAATAGTTTCTCAATTATCTTGATAAAATTTGGAAACGGTCAGACGTTACGTTGCTGTCTGAAAGATCTGACCTTTTCCAAATTTTATCCAATTGTAATTTGTTACCTTGTGATACATGATGAGTTACATGTTCGAAATGTTGACGAATTAAGAGCTCAGAATTCGTCTCATACAGGATTTCTAACACTGTTGTCATTTTCTGAGGAGTTTTATTATGACACGGAAAGTGCTTTTCATAGTGAAGAACTCATAACCTGAAACATGTCCTATGTCGTAACAGTATCGGCGCCATCATCGGCATAATTGTGGGATGCATCGTCTTGATCATCATCGTCATTGTGGCGTGTGTCCTCTGCTGCTGCGCATGCGCCAAGGGGTCCAGCCAGAGAAACCAACCACAGGGTAAGAGCTCCACACATTCAGGTTCACGATATGGCTTATTACGGGTTAGCCATAGTGGGCCCTCACAGCTTGTCATCTCAACGCAAGGGGCTAGGGATAAAGCATTTTTCTATGGGAGGCAGTTTTGCATCATGCATGTTAGAGGTAATGCTCCATTTGAAAACGTACGTTCTCTGAAATGTATTATCTAGCATACATGACATCTCGCCCAAATGTAAGACATGCTTCCCCCTCTTTCAATGCTTTCTACATTGCAATTATCTGAAAACATAGTGTTCGTGAATACTTTCTTGTATTGCCTACCTTAGTCTCCATCATGTATTGTAATTTCATTTGGGTCATTCTTGTGGCATAACAAGATGGCATTACTTTTGCCCCACAGCTGTCCAAATGGCTCCTGCTGCCCAGCCAGTGCAGTACCCACCGGGTCAGTATCCCCAGTACCCCCCTGCACAGCCTCCTGCCTACCCGCAGTACCCGGATGGACAACCCCCAGCCTACCCCCAGAACCCAGCCTACCCACCCAAGGTTTAGGCAAGAATCATTGTGATTCACTGCAATCACAAGTAACACAACGTTTTGGCCCGACAATACAGAAGAATGTAGGTCTAAAACCATGTGGTTATGAGTGATTCTTCTCAATTTATCGCCATATATACAGCATTTTTATACAGCATTTTACTACATCAGAGAGTGGAGATTGGAAATAAAGAATACAAATACAATATAGCTGTTATAACAATGTTGAAAGCTGATGTGATGAAATGTAGACTCACTTATCGATATTCTGTCAGTAATGAAACAATTGGTTATTTTGTAACATTTCCATATCATGCGTACTGATATCATGATAAATATCAATAAGGTCTAACAGTTACGTTATCTGCTTCGTATCCGCAGAAATTATGATTTTCAATTTCTATTAGTTAAGTTTCTAATGAGTATCTATTGAATTTATGCCTTCTAGAAGTTCGTACTTTCTGATACGCTGTTCTGTAGTTGTATAATTGCTAGAGCTCTTGGTGGAATGTACAATGCACCTTCATTCTACATATATGTTACGTAGATGACGGAATTCCTATATTCAAAGTCATATTACCATCTATCATGTAGCAATATATACTTTCAATCTCTCTGCCCCCTGAAATAGTCACGACTTTTAAAGCGATCTAGCTGAACAAAATGTGATGATTTCTATTACAATTGTCTAAGTTAGTGTGGTATGTAGATTGTTGTTATTTGAGATATTTCAATTGTCTTATTAAAAATGTCTGGAAAGTTATAATGTTGTGGTGTCCTTTGTTGAGTAGACATTCCTGCGATTGTTGCCAAATGGAATAACTGTTTATTGCTAATAGAAGAGTGTGTCTTATATGTACATCACTATATTTGAATACCAGAAACCATTATCTTAAATGGTATGTAGTTCATAGTGGTGTCACTTATTTATGCTCAGTGCTGCAAGGCTGACACCTTTTCGTATACCAATCTTGGGAGTTTTATACCTTTTGCTAACATCCCAATGACTGAGTGCAGCGACATTATTTGGTAGGATCAGTTTTGATCGTCTCTTCACTGAAACTTTTCTTGAAAGTGGGGAAGGGAAAGGGGAATACAGTAAAATAGCCCGGAAACCTTTGTACAATTTCCTCGTCATTAGTACGCGGTGCACGGTTGCACAATACGGGGTATTGATCGCCCCAAGGGCTGAAAGTTGCCTAACTTCTTTGGGGATATATCTTCGGCCCAATCAGTTCTACTGCGTCGCACATAGCTACAACTCGGGCATGAGCTCGGTCTGAACAGACAAGAGTTTTCACGTATCAGTGTCATTTCTTTTAACGTTTCTACGTCGCATGCATCCTCCAAGAGAAGTGCAATGATATTGCGGATTGTGCTGGTAGCCCTGTTGGGCGCTGTCTGGACGATAGGTAAGTGTACGAGTATGTACAGCACCATCATGACAAAAGTCAATCGCAAGTACACCCGGAAATCATGGGCATAGGATTACGCCACAACGATGACAGTCAAGTTAGAGCTTTTTGCTTCAAATTATCTTCCTCTTCCTAGCTGTTTATGTACTGACAACCGGTGGAACTTTGGTATTTACTGAATTTTACCAACAAACTGCTTATTTTAGGACCAGTAGACCGTAGACACAATCCTTATTAATAGTAGACATTGACAGGCTGGTTTACGAACCTTTGAAGAACCTTTGAAGTGACAGGGGAACAAACAACTAGTAACCTTTTGTACATTTGTATTGAACAGCGTTTAGCTGATCTTGAATTTAGAATGCAAGGACACTGTGACCAGTTGTTTCTGGGAAGTATGCTGAACGGCAAAATCAAATGTGCAGAGTCTCCGACGGGTTCGAGAAATCCCGGCATGCCTCTGCGTCGTGAATCATCATGCCAGTGACTGGTGGGGAGGGGGGCATTGTTGAAAAGTTGCAGAACAAGTTCATTATCTATTGATAAAACCGTACCTTTGTGTATGAAACGTTGACATGACAGTGTACGCGTAGAATCATACTTACGTGTAGAACAGTTTTCACTTTTGGTTAGATCAGATTATTTCAGGGAATATCATATGATTAGAAAGTGTACTTATTCTGCACATGATAATGGAAAATATGACCTTGCTCGTTGGATACGATTTGTTTACATCAAAGGATCCGCAAATCCCCTTCTCTGTACACAGACCGATGATACACACCCACATACAAGACAGCATGATTTTTATATTAATGATAAGTCCCCGTCACAAGTTGACATTTTGAGTGTTGCCCAGCCGGTGTTATACTGCTACCCATCTACCATGTCTATGAAAGTAGATACCTTCATACATACATACATACATATATATAGTCTTAGTCATAGTCTTAAAGAATAAAGCACTACACACATTCCAATTATGTTTTCTCAACCGAACGCACACACAGATGCCGCACAGGTCTGTCGCACTGCACACGGCCGACCTTTCAGCTGTCCCCGATCCCGGGTCTACAGCTTCAACCCGGACGACATCTACTGCTGCGGGAGGAAATGCTGTTCGGATCCCTGCCGATCTACCGTCAGCAAACCCGACCATTGTATGACAGCAGGCGCCTGGAAGGTCGGCAGCATTTTCAATATGAGGTAGGTTATAGTATTTGTTGGATGCCATAGAACGTCACGCCATGTATAAACCACCGAATGAACGCAGTATCAAAATATACCATGTCACAAAACAGTCCTGATCATGCCGAATGAAAAACAAGCCGGACCCCATACATCTGCTCGGAGATAATGAGACTAGACGTTCGATAGTGAAGTGTTTGTAAGAAGGTAATTTCTATGCAACTGTAATTAATACCGCTAGATGCGACAGTGATGTCGTAGAATACTGGGTCGTAGAATATTTATTTCCCGCCTTTTTTTATCGTCAGTACGGGCGCCATCGTTGGAATAGTAGTAGCAGCCATTACCCTTACCGTCATCATCGTTGGTGCCATCGTGTGCTGTTACGGAAAGGCAAGGAAGAACAGCAAGAAAGAGCAAACTAATGGTAAGTCTATAGCTACCGGGGGAGATAGGAAGAAGTGTCTAGGCTTAGCTCAAGTGTCTCTGATTTAGCAATGGTCGAGTAACGGTCGTCGACTTCTATTTGAGTGAAGACGCTCACCCAAATTGTTTTAAAGTAGTTCAGCAGTTCTTTACTCCACATTTTGATTCAGGTAATTCTGTTTTCATGCTGCTGTATCATAGAAATGCATCCGTATATCTTTACAGCAGTACAGATGACTCCTACCACCCAGCCTACCCCGTCTCCACACCAGGCCGCCCAGTACCCTGAACGCCAGCCTGCCTACCCGCAGTCACGTGATCCACAACAGAACGCCCAGTACCCCGCACAACAGCCTGCCTACCCACAGTATCCACAGGATGCATATGTAGCTTTCGGCCACACTTCAAAGATTTAGAAACTCGGTTAGCCAGTGATTGTAGTGCACTAGCAACGAAAGAAATTACTTGCTATTAAAAATAGGCAAGCATATACACGTAGGCCTAGTGTATACAATCATGCATATTCTCTGTAATTACCAGTATTGCTGCATGTACCAAATATTGTAAAATCTTCATGACTTGCTTTTTATTCTGAAATAGTCCAGACTTTCGTAATGTTATATCAGATGTAATCGTTCATGTTGTAAACTTAGATAGAGCATACTAAGTTGTTAATATAATTTGTCCATCATAGGTGACTATGTATATATACAATTCTGGTCAATCCAAATCTTGGTCTATCCACCTTGAACATCACATGCAAAAAGAGAATAAACATTTAAATAGAACATTCTTGAGTCTATTGTTGAATGAGATATAGAAATGTTCATTCAAAGTGGAAGTTCTGCCAGACCAGACCAGGTAAGTGTTATCTCCAAGCAAATGTAGTAATAGAACATAGATGAAAAAAATTTACTGCCGAGTTTATATCCCAACATCTGCTTGGAGATTAAGGCAAGTGCGCAATGCTTTTCCGGTGGAACATTTTTCCTGTCACGAATTCGAAGGAGAGGCCAGTCAGTAACAACATACGTCACTTCCGGCCTAAGTGCGAGGACTGACGTAATACTCAGAAGACCAGTTTATTTCCTCCGCCGAACGTACTTGAAACACTCCACATCCCACGGTACTAAGGACTACTCAACAGTTCTTCAACCTCGTCGAAAACAACAGGAAGGTTCGGGCCATGTTGCGGGAAACACTTGTTGTCGTCGTCGCCATTTTCGCGACAGGTAATTAGCAATCTTCGTACATAGGAAGAAAACCACTTTGTAATGGTACAAAGGCTCTGACTCACACTAAGAAGAGGAAGTTTCCTTGTCAAAATCTGCGCCATTTTAATTTCACTCTGACGATAACCGGCGGGGCATTCAACCTCTAGTTGATAAGATTATTTAAGACTTTAACTATGTTGACTGAAAACGCCACCTGACACTAAGAACTGATCACACTGTTTTTCTTGACTTCAGACACAGCTGTGGCCAAGAAAAAAGTATTGTTCCCCGTTATTGTGGGTATGAATTGTGAAATGGCTGCGTAGTGCTGTACATACCACACCCAGCAGCCATAGGTACGGCTAAGACGCTTGAGGGAAACAAAAACACTAGTCCTACTCTATTTGATTATTTGACGTGGTTAGAATAGTTGGTCTGTAGGGCAGGTTTAGTAAAATACATTGACATGTGTGTGGCTTTCAGGTGAAGCAAAGGTTTGCTTACTTGTGCTACAAGAGAAATCAATACAATCAAGATTCCATTTTGTAATTTCAACGCTTTGGATTCGTAAAATCGTACGTGTGTGCGTGTAATTCATGATCACAGGTAACGGTGAAACATTAAGTAGTCAAGAATGCAGGTACACCTGCGCCCCCCCCTCCCCACCCACGTAACTAATATCGGGTTTCCGCTTCAGTGAGCTCAACAGAAGACTTTGTAGTGAAGCTTGGCATTTGTAAAGAATGTCATGGTACCAGGTACAACGCGGGCGACCTATTGAACACATATCAAGTTACCGGGCCTTTAGAGCAGGCATATATGTTTAAACCTGTAACTCTCAGGTGTCAACAGCTACAAGCTACTGACCAATAACCTTACAGATAGCCTAGCTTTGTGAGCCATCTCACCATTGCACGCATTTGCATTTCCAAAGGACAATAACGCTACATAGTAATCAGCGGTTGCCTAATTTTGGTGTGTATGTAAGATACAAGGGGCAAGTTGGCACCGGTTCTTTTTATTTTCATACCTGCTAACGGTTATTTTTGCCTTAGTTGTTGCTGGAGAGCAATGTCGGGCCTTTGGTAGCATCACCACATTCTCCTGTCCACGACCATGGCCATTCGATGATGACAGCGATGACATCTACTGCTGTGATAGTGGAACTGACTGTTGTGACGACTGCTGGGAGGCTGATGACACCTCATCTTGTACTGATCACTGGGGCAACGCTGTGAACAGTGCATTAAATCTCGGGTATTTTGCTTTCACCAAGTGCAATGACACATAAATCAACAAGTGCTCGGAGACCTCATACCTCCATGAAATATTCTAATTATGCAAATGACTTTCACATCTGCATAATTCATGCTTGGTTATGTACATCTTTAACTAACTTACATAGGTCACAATTATTCACAATCCAATCATTCACTACATGTACGTAGAAGAATCAGGACACTTTCACACTGATTATGAAAATTAGTCTTATTTGCATAATTGATATCTGCTCATCTTCTACCTGCCACAAACTACATATGTTTCATGTATTTGAGTCCTATAATGGAAACACTGTAGATATAGATTTTCCTCATTAAGTATGCAACTTAAGTCCAGATTTGCATAATTTGCACTTCATTATGTACGTCTCTACCAAAGATACCTGGATATTAGATATTGTACAAATCCATCGTCCCTATGTTCCTTTATGCTCCTTGGAAGGTTTTGACAAAAATGCCCATGCGGTTCCATAGTAAGCTGCTAGGGGGCCCAAATATACATCACTTCTTTCTTACATCACAAGCTATCTGCCATACCAACAAAAGCAAGACCACAGCATGTCCAGGTCAAAAGATTTAAAAAAAAGGAATTTCTGCTGCAGTACTAAGGCAACATACCAGGGAGCCCAAAATCGACCTTGACCCTCGTCTTTCCAACACCTTCCCATACACCAAATATCATTGTAATACATCCAGACGTTCTAGAGTTATGCTGACCACAAACATCCGGAAACACAGACACGCAGACAGACACACACCAAAAACTATACCTGCATTTTCATGGTTGTAATAATTATAAGCAACAGTAGTGGCCCTCTTTATCCCTGGTTATGCTATGAACATAAGAGACAGTTTCATCACACTCGATCTCCCCTTGTGCTGATGTTTTATATTCTACCTGCGTGTTTGTCGGCCAATAACTTGGCTTAAACTCGTCTGAGACTAATTATAACATTATATGAATGTTGGGCACTACTATTTTTTTTTCTTTCTAAATTTACATGCTAGGCTCTAGCCACTTAGTAAAAACTTCTTGCTGATAATAAGAGAGACTAATAGTATATTTTCCTAAATCATACTCAATCGATGATGTTTTTTTACCAGTATCGGCGCCATGGTTGGGATTATTGTCGGCGTCATCGTCATCATCATCATAATCATCGTGGGGATAGTCCTCTGCTGTTGCGCGTGCGCCAAACAGCGACGGAACCCACCAGTGGCGTACCAGGCTTCACCACAAGGCAAGTTCTATTTAGATATGTTATTTTTGGCAGAGTATCTGAAACTTTTGTTCTTACAGATATCGTTTTGTATAAAGCACTGACAACTTGTCTATTGTTCTTTTTTATGGGACATGTAACTTCCAAATACAAGTAACTCCTAAATGCGGCATGCAACTCCTAAATACAAGTACTACAAGCACCTCACACACACCTTACACAAACCCTAACCAACCGTCACTGCTCTCTATGATATTGACTGTTCCTCTTGTGTTCCACAGGGCAGCAGGTGACCGTCATGACTCAGCCGGGAGCTTACGGCGCCCAGCCCGCCCAGTACCAGCCTCCTGCTGGTCAGCCGGAGAAAGCTGGTTACCCAGGCCCCCCTCCTGCCTACCCACCGGCTGGTGCACCTTACCCGCCGGCCGGAGCACCTTACCCCCCGGCTGGAGCACCTTACCCCCCTGCCGGAGCGCCGTACCCCCAGGGAGGAGCACCCTACCCCCAGGGAGGAACACCATATCCCACAGATGCGGCGTACCCTCCCCAGAAAGCTTAAAATCATTTTATCACCACAAATTTCGATTCGGATGCAAATTTTAATACCCCCATACCAGGAACATGACATGCAAACCACCCTAGCCTGCATTACACAAGAGTACCAAATAAATCTCAATGAAGGTGTAGTAAAATAGTAACATTAGTTTTAAGTTTTTTAAAGGCTCCCGAAGGACGTCAAATAACAGCATACGGCATAGAAAAGTGTTTTGGATACGTTACTTATACTTTTGTAACGATAATGACACACTAGAATAGTCCTATTACTCCTATATGATATGTGTTGTAGCCAAAAATGTTTGACCATACTAGTACTGTATGTTGTGTTGTTAACACGATTTCCCTCTGTACGTGCCTTAAATCTTATCAGTGTACTGGTATGTTGCCAATGCCCAGAGGGTTTATGTCAGGGTCAGGGAAGTGGCCTTCGTCGTGCCGAAGTATGACTCAGCCTTTTGTCATGTATTTTACTAAGATAAATCTAATTTTAACTGGGGAGACATTTGCATTCAGTCATCGCGAAACTCGTTTTCACAGATTAAAAAATAATCTTTCACATGAATAAAACGCATGTTTTAACTATTAACCTCAAATGATTTGCACGGCAGAATGTTTTGAAAGAGCACGCTCTCGTTGCGGTACTTGTAGTTTATGTTATAAGGATCAATATTGTCATCAGAATGGATAGAAGAATATTAGAGAAATTCAGATTTTGAAAGTCAGATTTCTATTTCTATGAATTATCGGAATATGTGTTTTAATGTAAAGCCTAGCCCAGCTAGCTCACTACAGGTACGTAATACTGTGTTCATAAGTCGTTGTAGCATTGCGTTTGAATAAACTTACTTGTTAGATGCAAACAGAGAAACCTTGGTTTCGTAGGTAGTAGTTAAAGTACATGTACCATCATTATAGTGAAAAGAGTACACATGCGTGGATAGTACATGTTGTTTATACCTACACTCACTCCCAACAAAGAAGAAAGTATCGGAGGCAAAATGCATCAATGTCCAAAAAACTTCTTCCGTCTAGGAAAGATACAATTTCACGCAAGGTTAGGAATTGTCACAAATCGTTTAACATTGGTGTGACACAGTGTACCATCTTTGCGCATTCTGCCAATAACTAGTTTAACCCTAGATTGTCATTCCTGGCACCTTACCTTAATTTCAGTGTGTCACCAGGCATGTAAAGACTTGTTTTATTCTAGTAACAACAGAGTTCATCACTCTTCTGTTCGATAGTGCTTATCGTTGCATCACAATTTCGTTCAGGCATGAGCTTTCTTTTCCGGCCCCCTCAGTAGCGGCTTCCCTTGGTACAGCAGCGGAAATCCCGTTTTTTATATCTCGTTAATCGTTATGTCATTTGCATAAAACCTACAAAAGCTCCAATATTTCATGGAGATATGAGGTCGCCGAACTCTAGTATTAAGCAATACAACTAATGAATTGAAATGAAAAACAAATGTAAATGCTGATGCGGTTACTATCTAGCTTCCAGCCAACATCCTGAAATATTTTTGTTGACTTCAATGTCTTCTTGGGTATACTAAAACTTTCAAAAAGATTACCTTGTCATCTACTTCAGCTTCTTTAAAATCGGAAATACTGTACTAACAACAATGGAGTAGTTACCTGTGTAATATATACATTCTTTAACTACCCTCTTTCACCAATATATGGCGAGTATTGATGTCGATATGTCGTCATCTCCATAGAATCCCGTTTAAACCTTCTCACCAGAGACAACTATTGTTTACACTTGTTTAAAAGACGTCACAAGATCATCCAACTACAATCATCATTAGGCAGTTTCTGCCATACAGTCAACAGCACCGTCTTGAATATTTTGAACTTGATCCGCAAGTCTTTCCTCAAGCTGAGCAGCAGTCGGTCTGTGGTCACGAACATCGCACCAGCACTGGCACATCAGTCTGTACAGGTCAGCGGAACATTCTTCAGGCTTCTCCATGCGGACTCCTCGTCTCAGCATCTTCACCATCTGACAACAGTCAGGTCGAAAAGGACCAGGGTAGCGCGGCTCCTCTCCTAGACTGGCAATCTCCCACAGCATGACACCAAACGACCACACGTCACTCTGACAGGTGTACACCCCATACCGGAGAGACTCCGGCGCCATCCACTTCAGCGGGAGTAACTCGTCCCGTCCGTGGTGATCGGTGCGCTCGTACACAGTGTTGGTGTAGACGTCTCGGGCCAAGCCGAAGTCTGCCAGCTTCGCGACCATCCCGTCTGTGATGACCACGTTCCGGGCGGCCACGTCGCGATGGACGATTCGGACTCGCTCTAACTCCTGTAGAGCCTTAGACACATCGACGGCGAGGCCGAGCAGAGTTGCCCAGTCCACTGCGTCCATGTCGTCTCGAAGTCTGCAGCTGGTCAGGTACGTCTGAAGATCTCCGTGATGAGCAAATTCTAGCACTATCCTCTTTGGGTCAAACATGGTAATCACGCCGAATAACTGAATGATATTTGGGTGCATAATTTTTTCATCTCCTTGTGTGTGTAATGATTCGTCGAAAAGATGGACAAGTATGTTAATTTCGCGATCAAAATCCGCATGGACGTAACCTTGGTTGACCTTTATATCAACCGTTTTGACGGCTACCCGTACCGCCTGTTCGCCTGGAAGTTGTAAGGTTCCATCAACAACATGGCCGAATGTCCCCAGCCCGACCAACTCACCAAGGGTCAGGTTCCGTGGGTCTCGTTCCCATGGCAATAACGTTTCTGCCAAGTTCAGTGCCATATCAACAAGTTGTAGTTCCTCGTGCTTTTTCTGCGTTGGCTTCCTCCGTTTCACTATACACGCAAGTAATAGAACAACAGGAGGGACGAAAACGAGAATGATAAAAAACATTGAAGTCTTGCGAGCCGTATGAATTAGACTTAATCTTTTCACCTCGCAGTATTTCCCGGTCAGATCGGACGGACAGATGCAAGTACCATTGAAAGGGTTGCACTCCGCGCCATCTTCACACTTGCATGGTTGTTCGCAGTTTGTCCCGAATTTCCCTGAAGGGCAGGATATGTTACAGGTAGGCCCTGTCCAACCGGCCTCACATACACACCCCGTCCAACGGTCACAACCAACGTTGTGTAGACATTCGCATGGCTTGTCACAGCGCTCCCCGTGAAGACCGGGAGGACATTCCATCACATCTAAGACGTAGTTTCTCTCCAGTATCTGTCCCTCAGATGTAAGACCTTCACACGTGTACACGCCGTTGGTCTCAGGTAGAGTCGGGCTGATGTAAAAGTTACGGGAAGTTTGGATAAAAACTTTGGAACTGTTGTTGCCAGATGATCGAAACCACCATGTCATAGACGAGACGTTTGTATGGACAGGACGACATTGTAAGGATACGTTCCCAGTTATATACAGTTTTGCTTCGGGCCGGACGTCAATAGCGACTGCTGGGGTCGGTATATCGCATGCCACACCCTTCCAGCCAGGGGCACATAGACAGGCCCCGTTGAAGCCGTGACACCGGGCGTCGTTCTTACATATAGATATACAGTTTTTGTCACAATATGCGCCGTATTTGCCATGTGGACAACCAGCAAGTTTGGCAGTTATTTGAGCTGTAAGATTTACGTTACCGAATAAACGTAAAGTCAGAACGTTCGCTATCTTGTTAACAGGCGCGGCTGTTTTAAGTACGCCAAGGCTGACGAGAAGAAAGAACCTGTATCGTGGGTTACCAATCCACACAGGATCCAAACCTTTGGAAGCAACAAGTTCGGAAAATATCATAGGCGGCACAAATGGGTACCCTCTATGTACATCTCTGTCAATCAGAATAGCTGACACCTTGTTGTCTCCTCCCACAGAGTACTGCGTCAGATTCATGTAGCCAGCCTTGTACAATTCATGACAAATTGCTACATCTTGGATATGTTTGATTCCGACTGTCACATTCATTTCGCAAATGTCGTTTTCCACGCTAAAGTACACTGAACGTTTTGTCACATTTACAATATCAGCCGTCTTTCTAAACTTAAACCCACTACTTGTTGAGCCATCAAGAAAATAGTCAGTGAATTCTACCAATCTAGGTAGACCGGAATATCTTTCAGGGGTTTCACATGTTTTGTTGTAGTATGGGGGGTATTCAGACACATCCAGCACATGAACAGTCAGGGTCCAGAGTGAGGTATTTTCAGTGAGCTTGCGTCCGCTGCTTGTCAAGATCTGCAGTTGATACGTCGACTGTATTTGGTAATCCAATGGATTAGCAACTTCGACAACACCCTGACTCTCTGCTATCACAAACCTCTCGTAGTCATTACCATCAAGAATCCTGTATGTCCTTGGCAACTGCGGGGAAACTTTGTGACGAGCAACGACTGTTCCTACTGGGGCGTTTTCGGGAACAAACACCGTTGTGTTGAAAGACGCTGTACCTCCAAGCATGGAGAACAAAGCAAGGCTGAGTTGAAAACACAACATCCTGGAGGTCCGAGAATAACTCATTTTGGCGTGTGGGTTACTGGGAACCTAAGGAAGTAGATACGATGATATATCAGTAAAGTCCATGCTGCCTACATACAGTAAAAAAGATACAAAGCAGTAGAGAAACAATTCTTGAGAATTTGGCAGTTCCGTCCTGAATATTCTGGCACCACCAACCATAACGCGTTCTGTTCTACTCTCATTTGTATTCATGGATACTGTACCCTTCACATATCGTATCACACGTCAGATTATCAATAGTGGTTCTGGCGAAACATGAGACATTCTAAGTATCTCTTCATGGCACCTTTGTATTGACATAATACCTTGTCTGAAATCGTCTCCACGTCTGTGATAGACGTTAATGGCACGTCTATGTATATGACACACATGACCTTGATTCGGGTCACATGAATGCGGAAGCGTCACTAGCCCATTGCGTAACAACCACACAGCCAACTTCTGCTTTTAATTGACTCAAGCGTATTCTATCTCAAGTCAATTCCTGTGTTTGCGTCAGTCTGGAGAAATCTGTCTGACTCTTACTGGGATTGTCACATACAAGCCCACTGAGGATTATACTCAAATTCAAACAAAGAATGAAAGCAAATGTTACGGTACGGTAAGGTTACACGTCAAGATACACCAAATACCAATTACGGGTACGTACGCATTACAGCAGTACAACACAAAACCACAACCCCATTTCATACTCAGCACCGGGCTTTTTCAGATGAGTTCCCGGCAAGCTCACGATGGGCCAGTACCAGACTGAGCCCCGCCATTTATTTCAAGAAAAATATCGTACGATTCTACCTGGTTCCGTCCCCACAATGTGGCTACATTCACTGAGATCCGTATAAAAGTTTTACAGACGCGATGCATGCATGGCTAGCGAATAGGCTAGTCGGATTTTCTCAACACCTGTCGCAAAGTGGACTTTTCAGATAATGAAATTAGTCAAACTTTTCTTTACAAAGCTCACTCACTTCTTCACTGACATCAATATACAGAACATGGACAGAAAATGGTCAATATTAAGGACAAAATGGTATAACTCACCTGTTTGCCAAATTGCCTGTCTGACGTGTTCCTTTTCCGTGTTCAGAGTTTCACTTCCGCAAACGTATGCACTGCCTTTAAGCTAGAGCAGCGTATCCTTCCACACTTCAAATAGTGCCAGGAAAATCCTTACGGCACCTACTGGTATCAGGTAGCAGAAACAGAGAGATGAATTTTCACTTGGCGTTTATCATGGCAGACGATCATCTATGTTTCTACTTATTCCGCATTCAATTTTTGGTGCCTTTTCAAAGCGTGAAAATTCTTACCAAATCCACAAATAGACGGCGATGTTTCCGCAAGTGAACACTCACAGGGAAGTATACACACGTACAGATACTTCCTTATTAGCTCCATGAAATATATAGAGGTTATATTTTCACTAGCGTTTGTGTGTGTGAGTGTCTGTGTTATAACTCAAGAACGGCTAGATCTAGAAGGACTGGTTTCATGGGGTGTGACGAAAGCTGGAAATGATTAGATTTGGTTCCATAGCTCTTGTGCTCGGGAAGAAGTGACATGAGATTGGGCCCCCTAACGGCTAGTTATGGGAGAGCAGGGGCATTTTGTCAAAATTCGTCTTAAGAGTGGAACTCAAGATCGGAACAACGTATTTCTATCTTTTTGTTATGTAGATACCTTAGACAATGTAGTACAAATTCAAATACTAATTATGCAAAATAGGAATATATTTGCATAATTAATGAGAATAGTCTCTCATAGCAGTTTTTGCATTTTGCGACTTGCAGTCGCAAAATGCCTTCTGGCCAGTGTAGTCGCCGTTGTGATGTTGAGATGAACGGACCTGTTCAATCCATGCCAAACATTTGTATACCTGTTAAAACAGGCATTTCTTCAACATGTTCGCACTAGCGCAGTGGTAAACTTTACGCATTCTAAACCAATGCACCCGGTTCGAATCCGGGGAGGTAGATTTTTTTCAACTTTTTTTTCTTCTTTTTTACATCCATTAAAATACTAATTTTTACATCCATTTGGCCACACCAATTTATTTCTTTGGTTAACGGATTCGCCGCTTCGTTTTTTTGCCGAATAGAAATAAAAATTAAAAAAAAAAAAACTTAAAAAATCCCCCGCAACAGAGCTCACTCAAAAACAGGCAATGTGTAGTGAAATTTGCTGCAGTTCACGCAAATTTTAACAGGTGGCGTCTAGATCTGCTGCAGTTCAGGCACATATGTGAATCTCTCCATGCGCCAATATCAGGTTTAGTTACTCTGTTCTATTTATATGACATTCTAATAACTAGAAAAAAACGTTCACACACGCAAATATTGGCAAAATGCCAGCTTTTTTAAAAGCACTTGTTTCAATGTATCTCTTGTCCCGGACATGATATGGTTTTGACATTTCGGTGGTAGATACCTTTCGGCGTCATGCATGACAAAGTGAAGCAAATTTCAGACCCCTAACATTTGATTTTAAAACTGCAGGGGCATTTTTGTTTAGACATTCCAAAGAGGATAACTGCAGAAAGGAACGGCGAATTCCCATCATTTTATGCAGGCAGGAAGCTTAGACACAGATGTTCATAATGATATACATTTTGTGTAAATGAGGACTTATTTTGCATAATTAATGAGGAAATGAATAATTCCATTGTTTTCCATATTAAAACTGGACTTCAATGAATGCAACACATGTTTAGTTATATGTTATGTCCTCCGTACATGAAATTTGGTTGCATTGATGAAAAAGCACAAAGGTTCCTGAGTGGCCAGCAACTACATAACGTTATATGTATTCCTCGCTCACAGACAGCGCAATCGTTTCGACTTGACTTGACTTCCGAGAGCCCCATGAAATACTGCCTTGGCACGAGTCCAATAGCTGCACAATAGTCATCTCATACACTGCCAGTTTCGACATATGAAACACAAAGGAGATGCAATGTTTTGATGCTAAATCTGGATTTGAGCTAGGAGCATCACTTTCTCATCATTTTTTCGAAAATAAGCTGCCAATAGTATGATTATCTTACTGATGTGATGCTGCCAAGTGGTAAGACAGGTGTGATGCTGCAAAGTGATACAGTACACTACTACATACTAACGTTACATATCAATCGTACATTGAGTCTTGACCATGCATATGGTAGGTATTTGATCATGCTAGCCGTCGAATAATGTGTTTACTATTTAGATCTCTGATTTGACACTGTCCCAAAACGCTAAGGGCAACATGATCTACGCCGTTTGTTGTACGGTTCGTCCAATCACAGCTCGTCGTCTCAGAATCACTGAGCTCGGTACAGACAGAGCGTTCCGTCAGTATCGGCTGTGTTGGCTTACCTGTACATGTGGAGAAGGGTTTGTTGTTGTATTTATACGTATCCAACTGTGCCTACCGACTCGATATGGCTGTACTGAAGGTTCTGTCGGGTGCGGCATTGCTGTCTGTGGGTAAGTCTTGTGCAAAATTGGACCGACATTTTCTTGTTGTGCACGCAAGCATTCGAGCTAGCACTGTTCTATACAACATTCAAGATGGCCGATTCACAAGTACAGGCAATTATACGTCTGAGTGTGCGTTGATGTTAGATACATGACTGAAACGATTCCTATACTAGAGCTTACAGCATGTGTGGTGTGAGTTTTTCCTTCATTTTCCACGTCGCTCGATGTTAACTGCCAGGGCCCCAGAGTGCTGTCATGTTGTTAGACTATTGTTAGCGTTCCATAGCACACTGTGCGTCTGACGGTTGCTAACGTCATTTTGTTGTTCATGTGTGACTTCTCCCCCAGGGCATGTAATGACCTTAACAAAGTCCTATTTCTCACACTGGTATAATAAATGTCTAGCGAATGTTGATACTTTTCTTACATTACACATTTGTGACAGAAACGTTTGAATTCGGAATACAGCGAAAAATAGCAAATGCTTGAGCTTCACCTCCCAATTTGACAGGTGATCTCACGGAATGTGGAAAGATAATAAAGTTATGTAACGTTAAAGCTGTTCCCGATTGTGTCACTCCGGATTCGCATCTCAAATCATATTTAGCAATTCCATATTTGTACGTTATATTATAGATTGTGTGGTAAATTGCCCATCACTTCGTGTAGACATATCTCGTTTTTGTGAATTTCTGTACATGTATATTCTGTGTATATTGTTTCCCCGTGTGTTATGTTGTTTTGTGCTGTTATGTGTACTAATTAACCAGGAAGAATAGCTACAAAGTAAATTGTCAAGCTAATTGTGTATCGTAATGAACTCAAACTCAATCAATACTGTACTGTCCCCCACCGAGCCGTGTACGCACTGAAACTACAAATCTCCTTCCAGTTTCGGTCCTTGGTTGGTATGCAGGGCGCGGCAAAATGGAATTTACCTAATAATAGACAGATCCTGTACCCGTCTCGGATAACACAATCGGATGTGAAAATGATTTAGTAGCAGTTACTGTGCTATATGTTGAACCAATGATTCTAATTTAGATTTTAGTATTATATATCTATTACAGACACCAGACGTATTACTAGTATGCGCTATCCAAGTTCTTGCTATCCAAGAATCCCACTGATGTCAATTCCAATGCGTTTGTTATGCGTGAAACGATTCTCAAACCTTATATTGTTTAATTCTCAAGTTTGAAGCCGAGAGGTGAAGTTATACCATTGTCCCCTGTACATGTTGTAAACATTGTTGCGTTTACAAAGGCCACCGACCATTTCACGAACCACAGATATCCTGATACCTGGTGTTTTGGTGTGAGTGAGAATTTTTTTCCATGACAAATACGACACTCTCACATATAACGTAACGTTTACGAAGCAGAGGCTGTTCACGCGTTAATTAGAACACCAGACAGAGCGATTCTTCCAATTCTGTGACCGGAGTGCGAGTATAGTCATGAATCATGTATATTATCGGTGGAGTATTCAATTTATTTCTGGAGGCGGGCCCAAATCAATATAATGCGCGTCTGTACAGTCCGTAAAACCAAGTTTGTGTGACCGACCTTCTCTACCTGGGCTATAATTTTTTTCATGCAATTTCAGATAGTGTAATCTCTGCATGAAATTTGTGCTTTGTAGCACGACTGTAATAAGAAAGTTGTTTCGTAATAATGTTGAATATGTAACTTCGTACATCTTGCGCGAAATTAGAAGCGGTACCGGTGCAAGGGCATGCCGGTTACGCTGTTCAAGTATTTTTTTACAAGTATGTTTTAGTGATATGACATGTGTTTGTTAACCTTTATAAAGCTTTATTAAATGTGTTGTTTTTCTTGTGATATCGGTCTTAGAAGTTAAACGTTTTAGTTTTGGTCTGAAGTCAGTATTCCACTAAAAACCGAGAGAACTCGCGGCGACTTATCGAGAACAATGCCAATGAACATTTCTACGATGATAGCGTCGGGCATACATACAGACGTGTAGTCCGGTCATAAACGAATATTTGGTCTTGGACATGTTCCAAGATAAGTTAATGTACGTGAATATCCGGGTGACGTAAAATCAGATACAATGTTTGCATTCTTTATCGCTTGATACCCTGAAGATTGTCTTCTACCTACATATCAAAATTACTCTGGATTTAGTAAATAATTCATCTTTAACGCATCAATTATGCAAAGCTATTTCTCTTTCAGTAAAGTCATCCTAAGATACTCTTAAGGTATTTGGGTAGGCTAAATTGGCATTTTGACCTTTCATTGTTTTCTCATTAATGAATTAAGAAAGAATTGAGCCGTAACGAAAATTGATAGATTGGAGCATGAAAGAATTCTTAATCTGATCTTTTTGGCCATATGGATGACGTCATCAGGTTTTATTGCACCTAATATAATTTCTAAAATAATTTTTTCTATGCGAAAATACAGCACATACCACTGCAATGAAGCTATGTTTTTCATGTGGCAAATGATCAAAGCTACAAACTCACCTTTGCGTCATCTTGCTATCTGAATAATCTGTCTGTAGTT
>NC_049983.1:14151007-14240410 GCF_000003815.2 Branchiostoma floridae | reverse complement strand
CACTTGATGTACATATACGGTTCGTCGTGAATAAAATTAAGAAAACAGCCATTTTTGTCCAAAAGATCTATAACTGATTTGACTATATATTTATCAATTACCCATAACTGATTTGCCTTGTTCTGAATGTGTCAGGGACCTCAGTCCTGTACTTACTTGTAGTACACTGACCTCGTCGTACAGGCCTGTTGTCTGTGGACTATACCATGATATAGCAAGATGGTGTCGGTCGGTAATGCTGCAGTATCTGAAAAAGCTGCTAGATGGCCATGGTAATGCTGTAATATCTGAAAACGATGCTAGATGGCCCAAAATCACCAGGTTTTTTTAGACCTGCCAACATATAAAAATTCATAAAGATTCACTGCTGATCAACACGATTTTTAGTTCTGGAGCGAATACACAACACACCGTACCATACCTACCGTCGGATCTAAAGATTCTTCCCGGAGCTTACAACATATAACACACAACATACACAACACAAACACAACGCAACTGAGGATACGAGAGTGGGCCACAGTCCTGATTGTTGTTCGGATCTCTCTCACAGCTACGAGGCGTTCCTGGGTCTGGTGATCGGCGGGAGCGTGCTGCTGGTCATCCTGCTGATCTGCTGCTGTGTGTGCTGCTGTCGCGGCTGCTGTTCCTCCCGTCAGCCCGCCGTTACTGTCGTGCAGGGTTCGTGACACAATCTAATGTTGTAGACTAGTATAGTTCAGAGGGGATGTGTTGATGTCTTTTTGTGAGACTTTAAAACTCGTTTACATGGACACAATCTTTGAACAGTCCCACCCGAACGACGAATGAACTCCAAAACAATGTAACGGAACGATGTCCCGTTATATGTGGTTTAAACGACGTCACACAGACATGACATGTAACTTGAAGACCGAACAGTGTTAGCTGGCAGATATTTTGATTGTCATATTCAAGATTTAGATTTAGATTTATATAAAAGATTTTCAACAAGGAAATGCAATTATGTCATTGCATTGTTAAAGTTTGTCAGCTGTTAAACGTTTTGTTTTCTATACCCATCTCTGAGCGTTACATCAATATTATTGACGTCGACGTCTATATGTGTTGCTCCATAGTGCACGTACTAGCACATGTACCACTCATTTCATGTACTGACGATGTTTAAGTGTTGACGTTTCTTTTTCTTGTGTGATTACCACTCTCTGACGCCCCCTTGCGGTTGCTGGCAGGATGACTGACTTTGCCCTTCACTAGTAAGGGACCTCGCTCCCCTTCTACATGCAAATCCTCAGCTGTTACTCGTCAAGACTTCAATCTTACCGAGTCCTATATTCTTCTCTTACTTTACGCTCACGCGATCACCAACGTCTTCTTGGATCGTGAGTCATTAAGATTCGTTGTCAATGTGACTGAACATATTGGTCAGCTATGCATGATGCTGCATGATAGGGAAACATCCTCCTCATCAAATACGTATATACAATCATCGTATGGTATGAAGCTTGTGTAAGTTTAGGGAGGGAGCGCGCCTAGTGTTGGTGAACCATTGTCACCCTGTTGCTCAAATGGTATCATCGTTTATCTTGGTAATATTTCTATGTAGTTCTTTCTGGTTTTATGTCATTTTTACGGCATCTTCTGCCGTTGCAGGTCCTCCGATGGCGATGCCACATGTCGGAGCAGCTGGAGGAAACCCGCCCTACTCCCAGTTCAAGTAGCGGCAAACAGCGCCACCTACCTGCACTTCAGCAGACGTGTACACCTGTGCCTGTGGCGCTTCTTTTAGTTGTTGACAGTTTCAGTTTTACCGATATTATGGTATAGATTTCGCTATCTTATATCAGTTCACAGCATCGCTTCCCTCTAGTATAGAATTGGAACAGATCAGCTGCTGTTAAAAGTACCTAAAAGCCCAGAAACGTATTTTGATAGATCATGAAAGAATATCATAAATGTCTGCCATATTATGACATATTGATACGATTGATGTATATTTTCGTATTATTTGTGACAGAGTAAATTTCGAAGTCAGCACGAATTGCTTTTGTCCCTTATAATCGCTCAGCTAGCCGTGCTTGACCGTACGTATCATATCTTACAGCTTAACATGAATAAGCATTGTCAAGTGTGTGCAAAAAAACTCCTTTCGCAACTTATCTGTAGGCTGATATATTTTGTGTGAGAGCCTGTTCACAGTGTTGGCTAAAGCTTGTAATAAAGACGTGGTTATGGCAATGCAGCTGATAACGCACGTTGTCTGGTGATGGAGATCATGGACTTTTTGTGTGACCAAGGTTATAGGCAGATGGCCTCCTTGTTTGTACAATGACTTTTTGTTGATTAAAAACCGCGATGCTTTGTAAACAAACACGCGTGTTGTCTCCATTACTTCTGATAATCATTGGAATCCATGGCCAAGGCTTAGTATTTGGTGTGAACATATTGGATTTAGTTATTGCCATTACTTTTTAAAATCACACTTGTTGAAAAGGGCACAAAATGGGCTTATTACACTCTGAAGAATAGTACATCAGTTTTTAATGCAGTGCCAACACTACGATTCCCAATGAACTTATCTTGTATCGAAATTGACGATTTGCCGCGGCCATTTTGTTTGGCTCATCCGGGCTTCATTCGCCGATGTACTCTCCAAGCAGAGGTTTGTGGGGAAAATCGTGACCTTTTCCTTACATGCCGTATTTTTCGACCAGCCTCCCCACCAACTCTGCTTGTAGAGTAACGCCGATGCACCATGCACACGTCAGTTTGACAGCAAGTAAAAGTTTGCACAAATTAGCAACGTTGGCGCCATTTCCATGCGCAATTTGGCAGGAAGACAAAGCCCAGTCCAGGAAAAAAATCGTTGCCCAGTCGCGTCCACCCCTTGTTGTCATTGGTACGTCCCTATTGTCCTGTGTCTGATAAGTAATAAGTAATCGTGTAGTGAGTCAGATCAAGAACGTCATCCCTTGGCCCTTAGCAACACACCGAAAACAAGGAGGGAAGAAGGAAGAAGACATGGCCGCTTCAGTCGTGCTCGTTTTGATGATAGCTGTCCTTAGGACAGGTGAGAACCAATACTTTTATGTTTTCCTCCACCGATTTTGTGATCGTGAAATTCCTGGTCATGACGCTGCTCTTTAGCTGTACCCTAGTGTGTAAATAGTTTAACATGGTTTACGTTAACTTCCTCCTCGAACTACATTGAATGTTTACAGCCCCTTTTGAGTGTAGTAGTATCATTACGATATCTACAGAACAGACTAACATTTTCGCTTGGTTTAGTATATAGCTTTGGTCATTTAAGCAGATATTGACGAAGAGAGCTAAGAATTTGGAGTGTACAAAGTGTCACTCGTAGACCAAATACAAGCTCGATGAATAGAACCAATCTGCCTTTTGTCGTTAAAGGGAAATTTCTGTCGTTAAACGGATGATAGGTCAATTCATGTCAGGACCCAAAAGATTCTCTGAAAATAGGAAAAACGATTTGACTGTCCAAAGTCCGTGGTTTAGAGATCCTTTTGGGACAGGGTAAGTTAAACAAGCGCACCCTCGGCTATTTGTAAAGGTTACTAATTAAACGTCATGTCAAGACAATTTTGTTACCGGCTGTACTATCGCACACGTAACACGTCCTCGCTGGGTGGGGATAGCTTTTGCTGTCTTATATGCAAATTCCAATGCTTGCAGTTCTTTTTCAATGGTAACATTAACACTGTACAACAGTCCTGTATGGAACTCGCAATGGAAACATTAGCACAGAACATCAGTTCTGTATGGAACTCAACCTTTACACTGTGCAACAGGCCTGTAACATTAACACTGGATAGTGTGGAATCGAGAAAGAGCCCAAACAAAAAGAGAACAGGAAGAGGAAGTAATCCTTAATGGTACACGTGTAATAGTCAGTTGTTCCTTCTGTTTAGCTTCTGGTGAATACTGTCCTGCCTACACCGACATCTTCGGCAATTACCAGTCTGGCTTCAGCTGTCCAAATCACTCCAATGGTGACTCTTATGATGACGACTACTGTTGTGGTACCAGCAGTCTCCCCTACTGCTGCGATTCCTGCCTACTGTCACAGGTACAGTATGAAATTATTTTGGATTTTGGAAGAAATTCTGAATCTGTATTTTGCAGAGTATGATTATGCTATTGTTTGAATGATGACGAAACTAAACGTAACCGAGGTGCCTGGCATAAAGGGCGATTGAAAGCTGTAGGGCGACACAGATAGAAACATAAGTAGGAATGACTGTTCTCTTGTTCCTGTATCAAACGCCTATGTGATGATATTACTAACATTCTATCTGTCCCCAGCAAACTAGCTACTGTGACATAGTGTCCTACTGGTCTCTCAGGTGAGTGTTGTCTTCTCGTTGAATTTTGTATGACGATGTCGTGGTTTTGTTCTGTTCGAATCTCTTTACTACGAGTATTTCATCGAAAATAACAATTAGTCTAGAATACAGGAATGCTGTGTGTTAGAAGTTCTTGATTGCGCTGTAATATGATATCCCATGTCGTTTGTGATGATTGAATGTCTTTTGCATACATGTTAAAAATAATTGTGGACGTTAATAGCACTGGAGCCATCGTTGGCATCGCCCTGGGGTCTCTGGCCTTCATCGCCTTCGTCATCACGATGTGCATCTGCTGCTGCTGCGCCTGCTGCAAGTCGGGCAGTTCGGGTAGGCACAGCGGTTTATAACACAAACCGTTCATATAGCCGAAGTAGACGTAGATTTCTCATTCACTTGTTATTCCACATTCAATTTATCTATGTTTTTTTTATTACCTTCGCCAAGAAGATTATGTTTTGGGTAGCGTTTGTATGAATGTTTGTATGTATGTACATGTAGAAAACCATGTCATGCGTCGGTCCTATTTCCAAACCGGGGGCCGTCCGGGCCACTTTCGGGAACAGAAAGTATGATATAAAAGACAATAAAACGCACAGAACGTAAAAAATATGTCGTGAGCACAATTTGTATATATTCCTTGATAAACTCTTTTACTTTTTGATTTAGTTTTCCGCCACCATCCCTGCCGGGCCCCTGTTTTGAAATGTGACCAAAACTTTATTGGAGGCTAGGGCTTCCAGAAAGGGTCATCAGGAATTCTCTATGATATTCTCTCCCTATATCTGCTGAGAGATTGTATTGTCCGTATACAAAGGGCAAACCTGTAAAATGTTTTGCTTCTCAACAGCTAACAGGACGACTGTGGTCCAGGGGCAGACAGTAAATGCCGTCGCCGTGGCGCAGACCACATACCCCGGCCAGACAGCAAATGCCTTCGCCGTGGCGCAGACTACATACCCCGGCCAGCAGTACCCGCAGTACCCTCCCGGCAGCGAGATGACGCAGTACCCACCTACAGGAGCGCAGTACCCTCCAGCAGGGGCACAGAACCCCACTACAGGGGCTCAGTACCCTCCTCCAGGGGCGCAGTACCCCCCTCAGGGCCAGCAGTACCCCCCTGCAGCCCCGCAGTACGCCCCTCCAGGCCAGCAGCCGCCCTACCCAGTCGCTCAGGGTGACATGGCCTACCCCCCGCCCTACCCAGGACAGGACGGTCAGCCCATGAAGCAATAGAAGGGCGCCGCTGATGTTCCACAGATTGTGTTTTCTTACAATAATGTAGCTAACTTTTAGGATCATAACCTGTAAATTTTGCCGCCCTGTGTTTTGGTCTGTTTATATATTTCATAGTCATGCATGGTGTAAAGAAGTACATGAATCAACAAATAATCTTTTGTAGGAATAAATGTACATCACGAAAGATGAGTTGATCATACACAAGGAACATGGAATATCCCATGTAGTTGTTCTATAGACAAGAACATTAACATTTTGTAGCTTTCTTTCCAACAATTCAATCTTAATGAACCAAACGAACAAAAAATCGCAAAATAAGATAAATGAAGTCTCCGACTGCCCCCACCGTATCCTATTTCAAAGATGATGTAATAGAAGTCGGAAGGTGAATGTTTGATACTTCGATCCTTGACTGCGTTGTTCAAAGTTATTCATTAAACAGGTGATTATAACAACGTGGTCTTAGGGTGTGTTGTTTTCAGACCCCGCCCTTGATATACGTCACTTGTTGACTCAAGCATTAGTTTCGAACTAACGTTGCGCAATGGAATGACTTGCTTCATCTCTAAATTAAAAGAATATCTACACACCATGGCTATACAACAGACCCCGCCTATTAGAAGTGTTAATTGATATATAGACACAGAATTGGGCAGTAATCGTCAACATATACTTAAAGGTTGGACCTTTTACTTGCAATGATCATATGACGTCATCACACACCATTGCATTCCAACTCGCAACGAAAGGTAGCCTATTACAGTATTTCACAACAACGTGTAATAAAGTAGCGAAGAAAACAAATAAACAAATATGTAATAATCACCGTATCCATTGAAATGAGTAAATTGTTATATATATATATTGCTGACATTGCTGTGTATATTCGAGCCGTCCACCCCACCTTCAGCTTATTGTTGGTTGGTCCCAACGCTAAGTTTCGTACAGAGGGTAGTTTCGCACAGAGCGGCACATCAAGAACAGGTGGGAGAGATAAGACATAAAAATGTCCGGCGCTGTGGTACTGTTCCTGATCTTTGTTCTCGGCACAGGTAAGACTGTCGTTGTGTCACTGCTATGTTTTCAGCAGATGAGGTCTCTTCTCCGCGTTTGATAGATTATGGTGAAGTCTTGATAATCATCTTTTAAAGAAAACATTTGGAAATTGAGTGTTCTTACTGTGCTGTGACTGCTACCTTTTCAAAGTTCAAACTCATAATCGTTCTGAGTCATTTTGTGAACTCACTCCTACATGAGCTTTTCTCGATATCCCCAAAACTAAAGTTTTACTTGGAAAAAGAAACGTGAAGTGGTACAAAATGGCGGCCTTTGGTCCAAGTTTTCATGATACATTGTACTCAACATTTAGCCGTTGTGTCGTTGCAATCGGTCATTATAGGATTGTCTAAAAGATCATATCAAGCAGAATTTCATAACCTTACTTTTGATATAAAATATATAAAATTTCTGTAAGAATATTGAAAATGACCATGTGATCTGGCGGGTTCGATACATCTGCAAAGTGCAAATTTGAACAACCCGTGTCGCAGAACCTAGACGGGGTAAAGTACACGTAAACACCCGCACCCTTAGGCTTGGTCCGGCCAAAGTTCCACCATGTCGATTACAGACGTATTTGCCCCATTGCTTCAAGCTCTGCGCACTGCCCGTTTGTGTGTTTATGTGTGTGCGCGTGTGGGTTTATTATTGTAGAAATGAACATTGTCCATGAAGTGCTTTAACGCTGATAGCTGATACATATGATTATTAGATAAAAAGAGACGAATAAATGATACAGAAACTATGAAAAAACGCTACATGCCATGCTGACTATCATGTGCCATACGTAGCTTCGGGAGAACGCTGTCGCGGCTACACCGACATTTTTGGAGACTACCATGCGGGCTTTAACTGCCCAACCTCTAGTGACTTCTCCTCGGAGACGTACTGCTGTGGCATCTCCTCAAACCCGTACTGCTGCAGTTCCTGTCTGTTCTCCCAGGTGACGTAACTGTTAAGACTATGATACAGCACGTGCCAACTTTTGGGTTAGACGATCAACCGACAACAAAAGTATGGTTTGGCAAATACCTTTATCCCTTGCTACTACATTGGGCTAAGTTCATTAGGTAAGATCATCATCGCTTGTAATGGTAAAAATCATAAATTTCCAGCAAAATCTGATACTATGTCTATGCCTTGCTTCAATTGCAATGTATGGAAAGCACAGTTCATTTCATCATCCTCTCCATCTCTCTACAGTACACTATCTCGTGTGACGACGACATTTTGTATCTCAGGTCAGTATGATATAAAATCGATGCTACATGTATGTTGTATATCATGCGTGCTAATATTTTGTAGCTGTTACATTGTGTAGCTTATTATCTGGAGGTTTAACCTTCTTCTACAGATGAGGAGCTCTTTTCAGAACATAGTCTCCTGGTCGGTCAGATTGTAACATTTTGATTCTGACACTTGTTTAGTACTGTCCGAGTAATTGCATCCACAAACATACACAGACATCACACTCACAACGTAGTTCTAGTTGTAAAGGGCAGCTAGCTATCATGGAAAGTCACAGAGATTCAACAACTACTAACATGTACGACACCCTACATACAGCACCGGAGCCATCGTTGGCATTGCCGTGGGCTGTATCGCCTTCGTGGCCATCATCATCACGGTGTGCTGCTGCTGCTGCTGTGCCTGCTGCGCCCCCTGCTGCTGCCGATCTGACCCCGCAAGTAAGTACAAACTACAGGGGGGTTGCGGTCGGACGAACCACGAAACAGAGTTAGCTATTTATCTAATTCTTTTAGCTCAAAAAATTATTTCTCATGGAAAGAGTGATAACTACAAATCATGTGATAGCGATCTCACGAAACAGTATGTACAAATTAACGGGAGCACTTGAATGTATAGAGAGAGCAAGCGTTAGGAAAGCAAGGAAAGATTGCAAAAAGGAACTTGAGAAAAAACAACTTTGACTTTCCGAGGGAGGAGATGTTATTCCACTTTATGATGTAAGGAGGTAGACGGTGTTTTTTATGGAATTCTCCGGGAGCTAATATTGTTGTGTTTTACTTCTCAACAGCGACGACCACTGTAATCACTAACCAACCGGCAGCCGCCGTCACAGTGGCGCAGACCTCGTACCAGCCTTACCCACAGTATCCCCCTCCCAGCGGCGAGATGGCGCAGTACCCCCCTCCAGGACAACAGTACCCCCCTCCAGGACAATACTACCCTCCTCAGGGCCAACAGGGTGGATTGGCCTACCCGCCGCCCTACCCTGGACAGGGAGGCCAGCCCGTGAAGCAGTAAAAGAGCGCCCGAATGATTGGTGTTCTAAATCGCTCGTTTCCCATGCACCACGACTGTTGTTTTACCAATCAGCTTTGTGAAGAGTTCCATAAAACCAATATACATGGCTATTAAGTAGGGTGTATAGCCGTTGAGAACTAATAATTTAAAAACGCTTCAATTAGGAACTGTTGACGATACATTACATTGCATTGCAATAAGATACAACAATGTAATCAGTTGAAATAAGTTGAAATTTTAAAAAAAATCATTAAAAATTACGTTAACGGTATCTGCCACGAATATGATTTCATACTTTCAGTTCCCTCTGTCCGGGGTTGTTTTCTGTAATATGCGTGCATGGAAAGGTCCAAAGCCGCAGTTGTGTGAGCGGTGAACGGGCTCTATGTTTCTGCTAGCGTTCATTTACGAAGTTGAAAACTGAAATCCGTAACCGCGACCTATAAAATAAGGATTTTTGAAAAGTGTATGAAATACGCAAACCATGGAATCATTGAAAAGGTCTCTTGGTAGGAAGTTGTAAACTGAAATCTTTTTTCAGATTGCTTGCGTTTTTGGCGAGTTATGAGTTTTTGAAGTTAAGCCCATCCAGCAGTAAGCTAAAATTAAGGTTAGTAAAAAGTGTTTTGAAATAGGCTAACTTGGTATCATTCGAAAGGTTTCTTGGTACGTGCTTATGCTGAGTCAACTTCTATCAGTCTATAATGAATTGAGCCACCTTATTCTCTACCAAATTGACAAGTCTTGCTGCACTGATTCTCAGTATGCTGCTCAAAAGCACCGACTTACAAAATATCATTGCAGTTTTTGTTGCATGATACCAATGTCCAAATTGGAATTATAACCATCATGACATGAATGTATGGACTGGAATGACATTTCTTCGGTATGTCTGTTTGAATGAAAGTTTCATTCTTCATTGTGTTAGGCCAGAATCTGAAACTGGCCTCAACTACATTGTATTCTTAGCTGACTTTCACATTCCCGAAAAGCGCGAAATTTGGCAGTTGACAGTTCTTTTGTACGATCATATAAGACTATCTTGAAACGAATAGGATTCAGTTAGTCAACAAGATACATGTAATGCACATTCTAATGCATGAGGTGTACAAACATATATTGCTAGTGTCAACAGATAACACCCTCATGTACAAAGTGTATTACTCACTTAGTGATGTGTTTGCAATAAATAAAATAAACTTTGTTTTTCATCTTATTTCATTATCCAGAAAAATGCAATATACAATGTACTGTACCAGTGTTTAATATCACCCAGTAGAATGAGTGGAGACACATTTTATTTGCAGTAAGAGCAAGGTAAAACACACAGCACAATAGACAAAACAGCAGTGATCATTCGTTTACTTGGTCGGAAAGGCAACGACCAACTTTGACATTTGTAGTATTTACATTGCGAGCTATAAAAAGTTCTCCCATATTGACACAAATTTCAGCGGTATGTCGAATACAGTATATCAAAGATACTGAGTGTCAGATAATATCAATGTTCATTTTGTATAAAGTTAGATACTAGTATATATATTTTTAAGAATGGTGTTGTAAGTAATCTGTGCACATATAGTCCTATCCGACTTGAGTGAGGTCGTACGGCGGTAACTCAGACCCTGTGGCCTGCCGCTGACGGACTGAAACGTACTGTGGTGGCGGGCCAGGCGGTGGGGCCTGCCGAGCTGGTAGCGCTGCACCTGGCGGGCCCTGCCGGTCGGGTCCCGCTTCAGCTTGTGTGAAGGACGTGGTGTTCTGTTGTGTGGCTGTTCCCTGTGGCGTGTATGGAGGTGGACTCTCGGCTGGTACGTAGGGAGGTGGCTGGAGGGGTTCCATCGGGTACATCCCCTGTCCGTGGTACGGCTGTGGGTATGCAGCTGGGGAGAGGGATGGGGTGGAGGGGTACATGTAGATCAAACTTATCCTTCAAGTTTTATAAGAAGTTATCACTCAGCAGGCAACGACACTAGGAACGACGTCAGGTGTACTAAGTTATACAATGGTACTGTATAATGCAATAACGCATCCCTCAAGTATGTCATAACATGTACAACACCCTGACTTATCATGAAGTGATTGGGACAAAATTAATTCTGTAACTTGAAGATACCGAGATACGGCATATGTATTGTCAGTCTGCTCCACATACATTCCTCAACTCTTATGCACTCCACATGCATTTGCCCTGTTAACTCTTGAACTCAGGTTGCATATCACTTATTTTGTAAGTCGAGGCAGTACAACTTGAATGACTCACCAGGCTGTACGGAGATCTGACTGCTGCGGAGTTTCTTCTCACAGCAGAAGGAACAGCACAGAGCGATGATGGCGGCCAGCAGAACCACACACACCACAGCAGACACGGCGATACCGACGATGGCGCCCATACTGTGTAAGACGGTATTGAGTAACGGATGATGATAACGTTAAGTATGAGAGCAACAAGCAAACACAGACAGACACAAAAATACAAACAAACAAACAAATAAACAAACAATGGTTGAGATGGAAACCTGATTGAAATGGCATAATAATTAGCCTAACAATGTTAGTAACACTTTTATATTGATGGTCTCTACTTGACATAATTTGCATGTCCCTTCCCATATGCAACGATTCGCTTGTGATAGATACATATGCATGGCATACTGAAGGCTAAGTACTGTACATGTAACGTTAGTGCTACAAGTGAACAATTGGATAAACAGTACAATCCACATCTTTGAGCTTTAACATATGAAGAATATATATAGCTTTAATGTATGAAGAAGGCGACCATATTTGCTCACCTAAGATTGACAGCGCTGCTCCCAGCGGCGCATGACAGAGTCAGGGACTGTGTGCAGTCATCACAGCAGTATTTTAGAGTTCCCGCCATGCAGCAGTAGGAGTCTTTATCTTGGTCGGAGTTCGTGGGACAGGAGAAACTGTCCACCAACGTAGTGTGGCCATTTGATGTCCTCTCATATTCCTCACAGACCTCAGACAACACTGAGGGAGAAACGTGGTAATACTGTTGTTATACCATGCTTCGGGTGACCAAAAACATATCAGGAGTACCACCCACAATCGCTGTAGCGATTTTTGAGAAAGCACACATTCCCCAAAATAAAAAGCAATGGCTTGATAGTAGCAGCGTAAACAGCTTACAATATTCTTAAAATGTTCTAAGTCATGATTTGTAAATAAAAATGTGAAAAGGATTTCCCGAAATAGCTATATAACATACGCTAAAATATAGTTCACTTTCTGTCTCAGCCAAATTTAGATAAGGTCAAGAGTTTTCACAACTAACTTCCAAAGAAAGCAAAGCGATATATTTATCTGCTCTTTGACCCTGACAGTAATAAACACCTTACGGTGACACAGCAAAAGTACCTCAGTTTCATCACTCTACACCGCATTTGAAATTCAGCCCGATTTCTTTGTTGAGAACCACAATAGGTGTCAGTCTCTCACGCTCGTTCTGACGTATAACTGCTAGGCAGCAGACATTAATGGATGTTACAACGACATTGGTCCTTCCCAGGCACCTCCCAACTACTCTCCAAGCAGAAGTTAGGTTCCCGGCTTGTTTCGGGCGTCTTCTGAGTGTTATAGCTTTTTTTCTTATTCTATCAGTTTTTCGTCACACATTCAAGACCAAGATAAAAAAAGTAGAAAAAGGGAAAAAAACACGCTAAAAAGAAATCAAAAACAAGTCGGGCCTATTCTCTGGTTGCCGAAGAGTACTTCTCAGCAAGCTATAATCTTGGCTCATACTTGTCGACGTCAGTACGCCATAGGTCGTCTACTGTCTTAAGTCATTGATAAAGACAAGTGACTATACTCGTCTTGAGTCGTACAAAGGAGACAAGACTGTGCGTCTTATTTCAGCTGCATACGTCTTATTCATGATGTGATATGTCATCGGGCGTGCAATGATGTCTTCCTTGTACGACTCAATACGTGGTTTATCTCGTAGGTCGACGATTCTTCATTGACATCGCGACAGGTTTGAGTCAAACAATTAAGAAGGGGATTTTCAGCTACCACATGGGACGGCTTTAACGTCACAGTCACAGGGCGTGAATTATGTTTCGACAGTGCAAGTACCAGATTTGACAAATACATCCCCCGAATCGTTGTACGGGCACGTGCGCTTTACAGACGACACAGCTACCAACCTACTTTTTTATGAAGTGGGTGTGATCATTTGGAACATTTCAAGAAGGTTGTTAAGATGTTTAGAACTTGGAAGTGACATCTTATACCATGTAGAAGTTTGGTTCACTTCTTCAAGACAGCTTTTAGTCTTCATGGGGCTGCCTCTGAAAGGATTCAGAATATGGAACATTGTGGAACTAAACAAACAAATCACACGCCAAAACACGATCATACCAATAACCACTTACACCTGTGCTGTACATCTCGGAGGGAACGATTTCAACTTTCATATTGGTTTGGCTGTTCAGGACAGACAGCCATGACTAGCGTCTGACTTTTAGAGTTATGTACAAATGAACACCTACGAGCAATCTATCTCTCATTGACTTCACAGTTCTGCATCACTCTCTTCATCGTTTGCCCTGTCCTGAACAACATTGCCTTGCGCATAAGCTTCGCCGTTGCAGGCGTAAGTTGAAAAGTGGAGACATGTACAAGTCCAAAGGTTTGAACAGACGATATCATGTATATTTCATACCAGGGACTTACGAAATGGGAGGGGTGTCTATAGGGAAGAAGGAGGACTGGGATGTTCTCATTAAAGCAGCAATGCCTGTAAGTGAACGGAGGACTTACATAACTATCTACACAGACGTGACCAAAGGATAAAGATTACAAAATGGCAGTACACGCGAGGTGAACGCAGCGATGTTTGAGTATGTAGGAGTGGGTGTGTTTGTCAAGAGTATTTCTACGGGAGTTGTTTCAGTAAGACACTTTGTACACATAACACTTTACCCGCATAAAGCCCGAATTGACGTCAATATAAACAACTTTTATTCTAAGGAGGTAGTAGAACAGAGGCCACTCGTTAACTATCACTCGTTCTACATTGCGATGGGAAAGCAGTTTGGTTGAAGTGGCATGTGTAAGTCTCTTGAGTAAGTTTGAACGGAAGGAGCAAGAGACCAGCAGGAAGTGGCGACAAAAGTAACATTGTATCGGAATTACGGGCGTTTGCAATTGTTGCATGCTGTTGAAAAGTATCAACACTGGATACGCAGTTCCTGTCTTTTCATGACATTTACGGAAGCTGACAACCTGTAGATTTTTTTAAAAAGTTTTGTCGCAATGCCCCCCTCCCCACCCTTCTCCCAGGCAGGTATTGACGACCTACATACCTGTGGGGAACACCGCGCAGACCAAGAAGGCGACCAGGGACACGGTCCTGCTCATCACTATGTTACGTCTGTCCATCAGAACACCATGGAATGTCCTCAAACTCATCATTTTGTGAAAACCGTCGGCCTGTCACACCGGTCCACCTTCATACCTTAACCCCCCAAATGTTACTGCGTGCCTGGAGGTTGTGAAGGTTCGTCATGAAGTCTGAAACCGATATGACGTAACGTGATACTCTGTAAAGAGTCATGGATATACCCTACGGTTATACAAACACCTCGGTCTGACCCCATTGTTCTATCCGTTCTGCCAGCCTGTTAACTACACATGTACTACTGACCGTTTCATTTCACCTGTGGGCCACTACCGGTCTGTTTCTTGGGTGTGCGTAAATGCCAAAACAGCAAACAACAACAAAGGTTAAGAAAAGGTTAAGATACAGTAAAGATAAAGTAAAAGCAATAAGTTTTTTTGTAAAAGTAACATTGAGTGTTGTTTTTACTGTCAGTATGATATAGCGCTTATCTCAACGATAGAACGATAAAGATAATGTTGTATTAAAGAGTCCCTGTGTATTCTAGGCTCATGATAGCGAACAAAGGATGGATGCAGGTGTTATATTGCTTCTTTTTGTCTTTCTCGTTTGGCAATTCTGCTCTCAGAAGACAAGTTTCTGTACAGTTTTTATTAGTCTGTGTTGTGCTCATCATCATCATAATCATCATCACAAACGGACATGATAATTGTACCTCATAGAGTTCCATCGGTGTCATGTTCAAATAAACGACGTCTATATAACATACATCAACTTACACAGATCCACGTCTTTTTACAAAGATGAACATTGCCGTATAAACTGTCACAACATTGGTATAAACGTCTGCATGACAACTGTGATATGCAACAAAATTTGTACACGAAATCTTATCTGATACTCCCTGTTACAGCTTACCTTTATAAAAGTGACAGATGTAACGTTAGTTGTAAGGTGATAACGATATGCACGTAGTGAAGAGACCCCAGGAAATGGTCTCATACAGGGACATGGATACGTCATACATTCGTTAATGCCGATTAATTAGTTACTGATGCCGCTGCCGCTAAATATGCTATATGTATATGGTATTATTTAAAAGATTAGACAACTTTTCATTTGATATGACAGGTGATCGTTACACGTCTTCTATAAATTTCAGAAAGTTTAACCTCTCTTAAGGTTTGAAACCACAAAGAGGACATTCCTACACATCACTTTCTGTCGTTCTGGCATACACTGTTAACAGATGTCGCCAGGTGGTGCTCATGGGCCTTTGATACACGGTTATGCATTGTAATGCCCCAAAATGCATTATTAAGTTGATTTCGTGAGCAAATTTCTGGGATGGCAGACAATATGCAATCTGTTCCTTTAGCGTACGGCTGTATAGATAGTAGCTATCGGAACACATGGGTCAATTTGCATCAATATTTAGAGGCCATGGCGTGTAATTACTGTCATTGCAGATAGATGTCGCTCTTTTGATTGACCAACCGGTGTGTCGTCAGAGACAATCCCATCCATCATCAGGTATAAACTAGTTACAACAACTTATAAATTATTGTGCTGCGCTTTGGAAATGTAAGAACTGATCGAATAGAATTGATCCGACAATGTTTGAACCGAAATGAGTATTGCATTATGCGCCCGGCCGGAAACTACCGTGAGATGCGAAAGGTGTTCATGATAACGTTGATATGATTGTTCTGTTCAATAAGGTTGAAAAAGGGAAGGTCTTTCAACCTCCTTGTTCTGAAGTACGAGATGCGCCGTGATGGTCTGTATTTGAAGTTCTGCATTTTGAAACTCTGCGCAATCCTGTCAGAAGCTGCCATTCTCTCAGCCCAACGTTCTTTGGGTCATCATAATATCACCATGTACCAGCGCCTCAGTCTGTACTAACTGTCTATACGGCTGATTCGATGGAGGCCTTTCTTGATTCTGAGCCCACCGAGTTCGTCGCGGGAAAGTCTATGACTGTTTCCTTCGAAGTGGAGGGCGTGGGCGAGGGACTGTCTATGACGATCGTCACTTTGCTCTTCGCACATCCGGGACCTTCGTCCGCCTCGGTTCGAGTACTAAGTAGTGGTTCATTTCCGGGGCAACCGTTGACCTTGGCAGGTTTATTGGTGTTGTGTTGTCCGTTTGATAAATGTCCGTTGTTGACGGTCAACAGTTTTATCCAACTCTGCGGAGCTTCAAATTTGGTCCTGTCTTCACATGACGGTTTCCGTGAGTTTGTCACCGAGTCTGCAAAACAAAGCAAAACAAGTGTTGAATATCATACAACTTACAATATTGCCAACAATAATCATGGTGCTGTTAACTGCGTAAATGGGGACAACCCGGCAAGGGTATATTAAAAATGTGCATGATCGTTCATACCGTATTTGGTATGCTGAGAACGGTGATCAATACTGTAGTTTACAACTGTTAGCCATCTGCGTGTGTATTACCGAAGCTGTTATGTCGCTTCAGCGTTTTCCGGCTAAGTGTCTTTTCGTGTTATCTTCTGGCTCAGCTTTTAAGACACGTCTACCCTGTAATCAAATTCCTTCTCGCCACCAAACAGTGAGAGTGCCAGTGGGTACTGAAGTTGGCAACGATCCGTGAACATTCCGAGATAACGAGTAGCGTCAGGCAGGATAAAGTGACTGTAAGCCAAAGCTGGCAAGCGATGCATATCGTGGCCCTGAACTTTGGAAGCATCTCTACAGGTGTTGAGGTTACGCGTACTGATGCGCAACTGACGTGATCGTCTGACATCTTTGCCTTAAGCCATCTTGAGAACACAACAAGATAATAATAAAAAGATGCTATTGTTTTGTTGTGATCTAGGAAGCATGCTAAGAACTAACTTTAAGATGATTTTCATTGTCATGTCAGTGACGAGCAGGGATTTGAACGTCTAAAATGTCTAACGTACTCCTTGCAGTTTCCTTGCACACTGATCAAAGCACGTATCATAAACGGTTGAAGGCCCAAATAGCTAGCACATATCTAACACGGAGTACTGCAGGCAAAGTGTCCCATGTATCATCGCCATGGGTTGTATAACAGACAGTTCGTAGTTTTGGTGCTATCTGTTAACGGATCGGTCTCAACATATCATAGTCCAGCCCAAGTACTATGTCCTTGACCTCCACCGGGCTACTGTCCGTTGAACCGGATGAGACGTTTCCAATATCGGATTGCGAGGATCATCAGTACAGACTGCGATCCGTGGGGTGTCACATGTCACAGTATTAAAGTAGGCATCAGAGTGCCACAACTTTCAGCTTATTTGGACCTGGATAGAATGTGCTTTTAACTACAGGAAGAGCATCAAATTACTGTTGAGGTCATTGACTTCTTTGATGTCATGTACATGTACCTTTACTGTAAAGTACTGATATTAGAAAAAGTTTGCCTATTTTGTATGTTAGATTTAAAATGCTCGAATGGAATTGCGGATTCGCATCATCAGTTAGGGACTACTGCCTGCATAACGTAGACTTGTTAATCTTTTGGTAAATAGTGGCGGGTGGATTTTTCCCAGAAACAACGGTACCATTCCATGTGTCAAGAAAATTAGACGTAATGTACCAAGTTAAGAAATCAATCAACCAATCAATCAATCAATCAGTCGCGTGCATTATTTGTTGATGCGTGTAGGCTACAGACAGTTCAGATAGTTCTCGCCACGTTGTTCTGCACTTGGCGTAGACAGTCCAGTCGGATCTAGAGACCCCCAGCTCCTGGAGTGTGTTGAAAACCTGATCTTCTCATCTCCCTCTTGGACGGCCTCTAGGGCGCTTCCATGATGGATCAGGATCAGACGTTGTCAGTTTGATCACCTCTTGCGTGGGGCGTGCTCTGGACGCATGTCCTAAGAAGGTCAGCGGTTGTTTGGCAATTCTGGGACTAATTGGTGCCAGTTTTGTTGTAATGCGGCTAGAATCGTTGGAGATGAAGTCATGCCAACGTATGTGAAAAAATTATCGTTAAAACCAGCCAATATCATTATGTATAAAAAAAGACTTACTTTGTTGGAAGCTCCCAAGTCTGCTGCCGACAGCAGTTTTACGTGGAAACAGGGTGTAGAACATGCAACAACCGAAATATATGCAGCCCAGGCCGATAAACGTGGAGCCCATGGTGATGCCTATTATTGCACCGACACTGGAAAAAAAAGAGAGGGAACCTCATCAAAGTCACAGTCACAACAGTCCATGAAATAGCGACAGGTGTTTTTATACACCGTTAGACTTAAGCCTGAGTTGGGCGGGTCCCTTGAGTGTCTTAAAGCAGCACTAACAAGCAAGCCTTTTGGCGTTGGCTGTCTGTACACCTATCTAATAATTCATTGGATTGACGCAGAGCCTGAGTTCAGTATGAGAAAACCGTCTTAGGGTGAACAGAATCGATTTCGTTCCGATCGGAATGCGCGAACCCCTGGTTTATCTGAGCGTAGAGCATTGATGCTAAACCCGTGGAGACAAGTCGCCGTAGAGGTTAAAGGTGAGCTGCTTCGGGTTTTGATGAATTGTCTGACATTTTTTTATCCAAGTCACGAATCTGCCCAGTTATCTGTAACTGTCTGAGCGCGCGAGGACCATTATAAAAGATGAGTCTGGCGCCACCGATATGCAAGCTTTTCTCTCCCGCAGATAACCACAAAATGATGTATATCTCAGTGTTGAGATTGCGATCTGGCAGAAGCGGAGATTCCGATCGGAGTTTCCATCGACTGAGACTGTAGGAAAGTGTTCAGGAGGTCTCGCAATCCAAATTTGTTGTCAATCCATAGATAAAGTCTCAGGAATCAAAGCAAAAGAGTTTTGACTGTCTTTTAAGGAAGCGACTTCAAATCGGCAGAATCGCCTATTCTCCAAGATTGCAGAGCTGAGCCCAGTTTACTATATGGTGACCTTGTTAAATAATGTGTATTATTAGATAGTATATTAGATTTGAGTTCAAACCAGCTTGTTAATTTGTATAGCATAATATTCTTATTGTAAAAGAAGGAAAATTAATACGGCTGCCATGAGGTACTTGTTGAATAAACCAGTCTTCATCATCATCATCATCATCAACATCATCCCCTGACATATTCATTACTGTCGCTAACGTCAAGCTGTCACCTGAGACTTTGGCAAAACGTCCCTGGTCGTGGTGTAAAACGGTCTGTCCCTTCTGTAGGGTTCAGCTGAGAGGGATGGGAGGGATGTTGACTTGGTTTCGTGTATGTAACGAGTAAACAAGCCTCAATGGACTTAGATATACAATCTCGGGGGTACTAACACCCGAAGGGGGCCAGTCCTCTTGACCTGGTTTTTACTGTATGTCCGATTGTTCTAATCCGTTTAAATGGCACTGTGATGACCCCAAATGATTTATCATATGCATCCCATGGCGATAAGGCTTCACAATGCGACCACGAGCTTAAGGGATTCAAACTTTCGGAGTGTTCTATAAGCTTCAGCCTAACACAAAACGGGCTGTTGGCAAATTTATTGCGACTATGAATAGTAAAAGAGCCAATATAACTATGTATGATTGTTTATCCATAATACTGTGTTTCCAAAACTCGACTTAATCTTGCATCACACATTGCTGCTAAGTGATGTTAATATTTGATCCTTTATCACACTTACTATCAACAGGTAATGTTCACCTCTGCCCTATAGAGTAGCCGGTTTTTTCTGATCTTTGTACACCTTGCACACTCATATACGCAGACATGTTAAAGTTGTTACGCTCTGCAATGGCTCAAAACAATGAGATTCAATGTTTTGAACAGAAAAAATACACCATCATACTGTACCTATACGCCGTGGTAACAAATGCCCCCCTCCCCTCTCCCTCTTGTCTGTTCCATGATTATGCACCTGGCTGCAAAACACACTAAGGTGGATGTTCTTACAAAACAATGTAAGTCATGTTAATATAATACCCATGCTGTGGTTGCATATATCGCTGTTATCTTGCGGTACCCAATAGGTTACGTCTGGTTAAGATTAACGGGTAAAGTCTAAAGTTTGAGGGGAGAAGGGAAGGGCGACGCATCAAAGTTAGGAGCATCAACTACCAGAAGTGATCCATTTGTCATCAAGCAGCAAACATCTTTCAAACAGAAAACAAAGAAACTTTTGGCGTTCTTAGAGATTCTTTCAGCTACTTGAGAACGGAATCTTAAGTTTTTGCCTTCCTCTTGTAACACAATCCTCAGCGTGTCCTATTTGAACTACTGTTGTGGTTAAAAGGGGCCAGGCGAAGCGAGGTATTGTCAACATAGGCGGGTCCAGATCTGAACCTTTGGCTGTGTGGATATAAACGTGCGAGACCACACGACAGAAATGGGTGGAGAGCTATGGTACGTGCCATCCGCATAAAGACTTTCTGAGATATTTCAGACCTAAAAGCTTTGTCAGTACAACAATTCAAATTCTGGACAGGATCGCGAAGGGCGATGATAACATAACTGTCACCGTTATGCTACGGGTACATTTCCAAACCGGGGCCCGGCCGGAATGTGTACGGAAAAGAAAAATAGTTTATCTTCATGAATGATATTTTCATGTTCTAAGTGTTTTGAGGTCTTATATAATTTGATATTTCGTTCTTGAAAGCAACCTGGCCGGGCCCAGGTTTTGGAATTGTGACCAAAGCATAAGTGAAAAAAATCACAACGTACCCATGGAAATCTGCAGATACTGTCTCAACTATCCCGCAGTTTCATGATTCATATTGTGTGGGAAATTCGATTGAAAAGTAGCTTGTCGCTTTTTAGCATGTTTTTAAGTGATTGTTTTGCATGCTTTAATCATGTATTGCATAGGAAAATCCATTTGCTAGTCTTTTCCCAACACGGTATACGAGGATGGATGCATTGCGGATTGCAAATGGGCAAAAGGTCTGGGCTTTCAGAACTTTGAACGTGAATGGCAAAATTCAACCTTGTAAGTTGTAACATTGAAGGGGTTGAGAGGGAAGTCAGCTTATTTGATTTGTTAAGCTTATTTGATTTGTTAAAGCCTCGGTACAATCAAAGGCGACATTTTATCACAGAAATTTTCAGCCAATCAGCAGTCACCGTTGAAGGACACAACTGATTGGCGACAATGACGTCATTCCCGAAGAGTGGTACCAATCTGTGATCAAGGACATCGGAAAGGCTGTATCATACACGGGCTTAAGTACCAATTAGTGGGTAAATACCCTTTGTGTTTATATGGGTACACGGAATGGAGTATTGAAACACGAATGGCAGCCGTTTCCATGCGTCTTTTTTGCAGAAGTGGTTTGAAAAGATGTTTTTTTACCAGATATTGGCGGAATTATTTCTTAAAGCCTACAATGCTGAAAATATTCAAGAGTACCCCAAATTTAAGAATTGAATTGAAAAAAACGTCAACAATAGAATAAAAGGTGAAAATGTTCTGTCTTCCCCTCCCTTCATATATAAGAAGAGCTCGGAGACCTCATACATTCATGAAATATTCTGATTATGCAAATGACTTTCACATCTGTATAATGTCTGCTTGCTTATGTTCACTTTTCACTAACTTAGACATGTCACAATGTTGACAGCCCAGTCAGTTACTACATACACTAAGAAGAATTATGACACTTTCACATTAATTATTCAAATTAGGTACTTATTTGCATAATTAGAATCTGATTATCTTTCACCTGCCACAATCTACATGTTACATGCATTTGAGTCCTATATTAGAAAACACTTCAAATATAGATTTTCCTCTTTAAGTATGCAAATTAAGTCGAAATTTGCATGATTTACACTTCACCATGTACATCTCTGTCACTTGTACCTGCACACCACATATCATGGAAATCCATCATTCCTATGTTCTGTTATGCTCTTTTTCTTTGGAAGATTTTGACAAAAACTCGCCTGCAAGCTGCTAGAGGCCCAAATAATCACTTCTTCCTTAAGGTGGGTTCCCACTGCACTCGCGTCACGCTTGCGTCGCTTCGGGGTTCGTTCATTGTGTCACTGTTGTGTTATTTTCGCCGATTTTCTGTTGCGCTCCCACTGACATGCGTCACTGTTGCGTTTCTAGACTAAATTGACAGGTTGTCGCAGCGTTGTCAATGTATGAAAAATCACTGTAAAATGATGAAAATGCCTAAAAATGAGATTTATAATGAAATAATTTCCCTTGTGATGATGCTTATCCTTATGAATGTTACTTATATGTTATATGATAACCTTGAAAGACTTTTACAGTAAAAGAAGTAACCCAAATGAATGGACACGAATCATATACCATATTTGACTCCATCGCTTATGTGTTTTGCAACAAGTATGTGCAATGGTGTGTGTTAATTTGCATATTTCACAAATGAAAAATCTTGATATTTCCTACGTTTTAATAGGAAATAGACAAAATATAATCGTGATACTGTTGAAGGCATGTTGGCGTCACTGTGTCACTGTTGTGTTACTCTTGGGTCACTGTTGTAACTGAAAAACTGTTGTAAAATGATATCCAAAATGTATCCAAAATAGATTTTCAATAATAAAATGATGTTTACTTTTGATACTTGGTGCAAAATAGACAAAATATAACCTTGATACTGTTGAAGGCATGTTGGCGTCACTGTTGTTTCACTGTTGTGTTACTCTTGGGTCACTGTTGTGTCACTCTTGGGTCACTGTTGGGGCATCTTGCCACTTGCGTTATTTTTTAACTTCCAAAAAAACGTCGCGCTTACTTGTGTCACCTCTAGGTTTGCTTGTGTCACCTCTAGGTTCGCTCGCGTCACCTCTAGGTGCCGCGGGGTTACGTCTGCGTTGTCGAACCCCGAAGCGACGCAAGCGTGACGCGAGTGCAGTGGGAGCCCACCTTTACATCACAAGTTGTCTGCCACCAAAAAATCAAGACCACAGCATGTCCAGGTAAAGAGATACAACAAATTGAAGTTCTGCTGCAGTACCAAGGTCACACACCGGGGGCCCATAATTGACCTTGACCTTCGTCTTCCCAACCCCTACCCACATACCAAATATCATCATAGTCCATCAAGAGGTTCTAAAGTTATGTTTACCACAAATATCCGGAAGCACAAACACACAGACACAGACACAGACACAGACACACACACACACACACACACACACAGATACACACACACACCAAAAACTATACCTCCATTTTTCATGGAGGTAAAAACAGGACTAGCCCGTACCTTACAGTACTGGAGTATAGAACGCTCCCCAGACATGCCTGTCCGTTCTGCGATTTTCTACAGTCGTTGCAACAGTACTTGTTGGAGGACGAGCCACAGCAGTACACGTCCTGGTTATCCTCTGGCCGTTCTATGGTCTGTGGACAGGAAAACCCAGGAACTCGGACTCTGCTTCCATCCACTACTCGGGTATAACTATAACAGAACTCCGCTCTGCACACTGAAAGAAAAGAAATTCAAAATTGAACCTTTTATGATAAGAAACAGGTTTGGCATAGATATTTAGAGTCGAACGTCAATGTATCATTTTTTAGAATCTATTATTAGGCTAAAATTAGATTGGACCAGTCCAGTTTCCTTAATCAGTTTATCATAGGTCCCTTAGTACTCCACTGATGAATTGCTTACTAACAAATGTCTCAATGATTTATCGCAGTCATCTCAAATAACAAATCTGATACATCATCTGTTTGTAACAGCATGTAATGTTCTGGGTAGTTGACTATGACAAGGGTGTTCTCTGTTTCATTTTGTATTCATATACAAGAAAATTGTCTGATTTCTCTTGTGTGACTTTGTGATACATCACGCAAGACCAGGACACAAATGTTGTCATTAACTTGGCTTTTCGCTGCAACTTAACATTCCTGAATCATCCTAGTCATCAGTCTACCATGTCCAGATGGTCCAGTATAACATCGTTATCAGAAGGTTTGCAGGCGCCTCCAGGTTCTGGTTTGACGTAATTACGCGCCACGTCTTGCATTGATGGAAGCTCCCTATTTCCAAGTGTCTGTGACTTTCCAATCGCGCATTGGTCCGGTTACCTCCATTCCACAGAACGTTTACTTGATAATATACTGAGCATGCGCAGAAATACTTTCCAGTAATGCACGTGAAATTGGAAAGACATCACACTGGCCTTTATCATAGTGTCGTCGACCTCAGTCCCTCTGCAACAACGCAATCGGCCTGGATGGCGTGCGTTTTCTACAAGCGTCTTGAAACTGTTTTGCCGAAACAAGATTATCTGGTCCAGAGGGAAGACATAAGACTCCTGACATAAATGGATTATTAGATTATCCCGGCATTGTCTGGAGTAATCAGAGCAGAAAACGTCTGTGAGAAAGCAGAAAATACTTCCTGACTTCTGTCCATGGGCAACAAGGTGACGCACACGGTGTTCCTATCTTAGACGATAAAGTCTTTTTGTACTGATTCTGATGACATTCACCTCAATCGGTATATCTTGAATCGACCGGAGAGAGAAGTGCAGAGAATTACTGTACAAAGTATTTCAAAAGGGTGCTGAACGTGCGGGGGTTGAGGGCATAATGTTTCCTTACTGCCAACACTGAACCTGTTTGGTTCTTCTTTTCTACATATTATGTACACTTCCAATTTCCTGCTTTTTGTAAAGATCCGCTCCGTATGGAGTCGTTTCCTTCAACATTTCGCCTGGAAATCATCGTTGCTGCTATCCGGCGACACGTGCGATATGATACACTCCACCCTGTCTACATTGATACAAAAAGCCACTCTGTTACCGACCAGCTTAAGTGGTTCCTAGGACAAACATTTCTTTTGCAATTTAATATTTCCAAGGAACCCTGTCATTAAGCTTGTACTAATAATATCTTTGTCCTGTGAGTCAATTTATATGAAAATAGTTCCTTCCGTTATTCATAAAGTTTGCTTGGTTAATGTGTTTGCGTTCCGTGAGATGTTTAACTTTACCAGAAATGCTGTCCGCGGCACGTGCTGTACGTCAGCAGTGGGGGAACCGTGGAGTCCTGCCAGATGGTAGGAAGCAGTAGTCAGAAATTGGAAGTGAGACACGTGTTTCTGTGTCATATCATTAATGCGTCAATGGTAGGGGAACCACAATTTGCAATAAGATCTACTTCAACGTATGGCAAATTAGAATTACAGATAAAAGATGAGACACACATGTGATATGAATTTTTCCAAGGCTTCAACCAGCCTTCTAGTTTACAGAGTTACTGTGACAAGTAAAATACACTATTTTGTTTTTTTTCCTGTGAACTGTGGCCATTTCAGATAAATTGATGAAAATAATGTAAAAATTGCTCCCCTAAACATATGTGGTGTATGCATGTGTGGTACATCAATGCCACTATACATGACGTGGTTATAGCCAAAGTAAATCATACAGGAAAGCTGACGTGGATGCTTTTCCTCGTTCATTTTTAAACCTATCACATTTCCGGAGGCAGATGTTTCAAAGAGACAAGATTGATTCTATTTTAAATTCCTCTTCTCATCGCCAACAGTGCCCCAGTCATATCTGTCATACCCTATATGATAACACCAGAAGGTATGCAGTTACTAGTGTAAAACACTCCAATAAGATTCGATACGCCAACAACCCTGACCTAAATTTCGTGAAATTGCCTTGTCATCGAAATCCTGATACAAATTACTTTTACCGTTTAGAGGTTCTCTCTGCAACCATTCATTTCGTAACGGTGAGCCGAGGACGACGATAGAAGGGCACTGTGGATAGAATACCTTGTAAGATGTCACCACTATTTATGTGCTATGAATATAGAACATCCGCATTCATCCAAGATCTAATGCACCAGACCTTCGTCCAATTCTGCATTACTCCAGTCCGTCTGAGGGTAATGAATTTAGGTCAGTCATCAGGGAACCTTGATCATGAGTTTAGCAACATGTACAGATAGCTACTGAGGATCCTAATTGAATCAGAAACAGGCTAGCCAAGTCCCCTCGTCTCTAATCACTGGACACTTCATTACCCACCTCCCAACAGTGCTCTTGTCATTTGCCTGGCATTGAAGTGTCCTTGACGCAAATGTTATCTAAATGCATAGACTATCAGTGACTTGCAGGCTCCTAACAGACACGCACTTAGCAGGGAAGCAGGTCGCTGGAACATTATGATACGGTGCTATTTTTACTGCTTAGGTACTGATAGCTTTAGAAATAGGCCAAACACGCTGATAGTGCTTGTATCACAGAAGTTATTTCCGGTACCAATACTTGTTAGTCGCTGTGGTGAAATATTATTGCGTATCGGTCATCATCGGGTGGCAAAACATTTTCCCAAATACGTTATGTATTGTATAGTCAGTTGGTCGTTCGTCTATGTTCACCACTGTGGTGTTTAGAAATTGACCGTTAGGGGCTATCATCGTCGAGATGGAAGGAAAACACGTTTTGGTCAAAGACTTTGTACTCTGGTCCAGGCAATCACGGTACCACCCCGTGACAAGACATGGCCGTCTTGCCGACGCCCTTCCCAAACCTAATGTTGGCACTGATGGCGACAACGTTGCGACTGATTACGACTTTCGGATACTTTTTCCAAGGACGATCAATATCAGGGTGGTACAATTGATGGAAGGGCTTTACCAACTGATTAGCAAGGGTCAAAAATACATTTTTGTACCATCTATTCAATGTCAAACAATATGGAGATCAGCAACTACAAGCAAAAGGACATCGTCATTGTGCTACTGCAAACATCTGTGGCAGGAGTGGCCACTGAGGTTGTTCTTTGCACAAAGAACACTTACAGAGCCGAGAAAAACGGGTAGCACTCTGTTTACACGCCCTGATAGGAGAGTGTTTTAGAAAGGCAAACAGTTTAAACTGGTGAAACGAATTCTTCCTCCTGTGTACAGTGGAGTCTCTTTAGCCACCACGATGTGTTTCAGACGATAAACAGGCCACAGGGAAGAAGTCAAAATGTTTACTTCTGAACACCGGCGGGCTTGTCAGTAACTGCTTTTGGTGCTTTACCGAACCACCTGAAACACCAAATGGTTTTCACTAGTCATGGTCTAGTCTTATTCAGTCTCAACATCTGCACGAACCTTATGAATTTCGTACGAATCCTATGTGATGCGCACGAATCACTATGCGAAAACGTACGAATCTTATGAAAACCGCAGAATCACAAAGCGAAAACGCACGAACATTATATAATACACACTAAATACTGTGTGACACGTGATATCACGGGTAGAAACACTCAGAAATATACCTTCTCCCAACGTAGCGGTCGGCCAGTTTGCATAAGGTTCGTATAACATAAGATTCGTGTGTGTCACATAATGATTCGTGCGTATCACATAAGCTTCGTACGTTTTCACATAATGATTCGTATGTATCACATAAGATTCATACGAATTTCACAAGGCTCATGCAAATGCTTAGGTACCCTGTTATTAGTAGATAGTATATGTATGTTGAAATGGTCTTCTTTTCCAAGGTCACTGATTATCAAAAGGGGGACAGAGAGAATGAAGTTGATAAAGTATGAACACCTCTCCCGCCGCATTAAATGTTCCTGTGGTGATAGGTATGGCGTGCCAGAATGTCCGCATTAATGATTAACACGTTTGTGTGCTTGTAAAACATCAGCTTTGTGGTCAACACTGCTGGCTGTAATGGCCGGATTTGATTTTTATGACATTGTTGGTGTTTCCAGTGGACAAACAGTGTGTAAATCTCGCCTAATGACAACTTGACAAGGATGTCAAGGATGCTGCAGTCAAATCTCCATACTCAAGAGAAGATTGGGTAAAAACTGAAGAAGTGAATTATTTTCTCGACCTAGTCACCGTGCAGTTAAATCATTTATGAGTGTTTGGAAATAGCGGAATCAATTTCATTGATGATCCTCTCCACCTCAATTATCTACGGCTCTTCCCCTCCCTACAGATAAGGATACCTGATAAGAGTGTTCATTAGTTATGCGACCTCTGTATGACCTTTGGACACGACTATGGCCATAGGCGTAACAAACTGTCAATGAGGTTTTAGCAAGATTGAAAGAATTTTGGTACAGCTGTTAAGTTCATTCATAGCCTCAGGATTCGGGGAACTATATATAGCTGCAAACGTATATGTTCTGTCTGCCAACTTAAAAAAAGGAAACTTCACGCTATGAGTACTCGTACATGTATTATCAATAAAGACGGGACATGTAAGAAATTTTCTGGAAAGTTGTGGAGTCGCCCTTTCGTAAATTTAAGTTTATAGTTCATAAAAAAAGTACTTTTCAGAAGTTTTTCCTGGAGTGCATAACAATTATCTTTGCCTGTGTAAGTCTCCATTTCCCGTGACATTAGCAGCTTCTCACGCCAGGCCATTCTACTCCGTTGACACCCAAACAACTAACCGCACACTCTCCACGGAGCATTAGCCACAAAGGAGACGTCTATATTTAGAAAGACCTGATCCACATGGCTTAACACTGATAGAATTTTACCTGTGTGTGTAGGGACTCTCAACACCTGTGTCATCACTATTATCTAATTCTACACTGGTTTTGAATGAAAAACTCACCTCTATAGCTTTAAAATGTTCAACAATTACACAAAAATAGATACAGTATCGCTGGTAATGTAGATAGTGTCACAGCAAAAATCCGAATAGGACATTGGTGAAGTGTATTCTGCATGGTATTTCAGAAAGCTATCAGTCACCGTGAGTGTGCAGGGCGTATATATGTCTACTAGCTATAAGAATTAGGTCATGCAATTTCAGTGTCTTGGGTTCCATACGTTTTCTTAGAGTCACGTATTACGTAATTCAACACGTTCAACGCTTGACTTGAATTGTGATCTTATGTCAAAGACACAGAGCATCACATGTTTGTATTCCACTTCTTTAACACGGTATATTCATCGTAGCTGTTTTAGTAAATGTCGCAGTCATCCCCTGTCTCAGATTTCGAAGTGAAAAGTGATTTTTGACACGCGTTGTTCCTTAACGAAGAACGACATGAAAATAAACTGAAATTCGATACAGCATACAGCCTTACACTGAAGCGTTTGTAGCTTCTGCCCAAAACTGCCTCCGGCAGCCGACGAACTCAACACGGTGTTCTGTTTTGTACATACACTCCACACGCACCCTCTTCCCCACAAATAATCTTGTCGCAAGATCTGCTGAGGTAGCGCAGCCAAGAAGAGAACACCTGTTCAGAAATGTCAGTTCTTCTTATTGTTTCATTCAACACCGAAGGCATCTGATGAATTCCACGTACATGTCGGAAAGAATGCTAGTCGGACTGAGACATGTGCTGCGCTGTGCAATATGCCTACTGTTTGCTCCCATGTCACGATGGTTTCCTAGCTTCTAGAATTGGTCAAAGGTGACTCTAGAGACTTGCTATTCCCAGAATCATTCTGATTACAATAGTCTTGTTGGTATATCAATGGTTTACCCTCTAATACAAACAGCGTGGCGTAAACCACAAAGTACAACAAGCTTGATGATGATGATATCTTCACATCCAAGTTTATGAAAATGCTTTCCACTGTCTAAAGATGAATAATCTCAGAACCACAAACTACGGAAGAGAATATGATAAGTACAATATTAGGCAGTGAAGTTATATCAGATACTATCAGCTACACTAACTATGAAGAAATAGCAGGTACACATTGCGTAAAAGCAATGTATCTAACGTTATCTGCCCGGTTGCCAAAACACACTTATCTCTTTCCAGGGCTAGCTTCGCGGTTGTGGATCTAGGACCAACACAGGGTGCCAGAAGTTGACCTACATTACCTTATTGTCTTTTGACGAATGTCCTTAATTCAACTAGTCACAGAAAAGAAATCTGTTGTGTCTCTAGGTGTCTATTTTTCAGTGTTGCTGAGGTGTTTAGTTAGAAATATGACCAAGCCAAAAGGCCTGTGAAACGATAGCGAAGAGAACAAAGTCACATTGTTTTGCAGAGGGAGATGCATACAAAGTCCTCGATACAAGCTGGTGATGTGCTTTACATTTTCATTTCATTGTTGTCTTACTGGACGTCCTACACGCTAAAAGTTGTCAGATACTGACTCTAGGTTGCTACTTAAGAAATGTTTGAAACTTCAAGCACCATTATGGTACAAGTAGCATATTTCGTATTTCAAGAGGCCCCTTGTCCTGTACCAAAGACAAAATGATTGTCCTGATGTACATAATACTCTGCTGTTAAACTAATAAATAACCTGATCTTTGCTGCTCAAAAGCTGACACAGCTGATACAATTTAGATAGGAAATTGAATTTGGGGACATACTTCGGCTTCAATTTATCCTACAAAATTGGAGCAAATGAGGTCATGGACTATGCAACCTAAATTGTTTTCCCTTCTAAAAATAAGCAAGCAGGTGCATATATGGGTACGTGGATAAAAACAGGGTGGGCACAAATCTGTGCCAGTCTCTGGTAGCGCCCTTGTACTACATTTGTTTATGGACCCTGCTTTTTTAAACATTAACTACAATGAATAGATGCCAAATCGTTTGATACTTGAATCGTGGTTGTGTAAAACATTCACCATTTGTTCAACAATCACAGTAAAAAAGTAGATAGGTTTAGATAGTGTTGTATTACGACAATGTAAACTGTGCTATGTAGAGACTCCTGCCGTCTATCCGCGGCGACAGAAGGTAAATCGATATCCCGTCTCGATGTAGTACGTACATCTGTACTTTGCACACCGCCAGCAGAGTGACTGAAGAAACGTACCCTGACATTCTATCATAGTGAATTGGTCACGTAAACGGTTTTGAAACATAGCAGTGTGCATTAGCATCGGATGCATATATCACAAAACGGGGACAATATTATAAACGCGATATGCCATCATATGGTCGCAAAAGACCGCATAATCTTGTATTAGATTTCTTAAAGCATATTTGATCACAACTGTTAATGGCGTATTTCCTTGGGTAGTTAAAAACTTCGTGTAACCGTGCCAGGTTTCCGATGTCATGGATATTTGCTCCTCTCTTCACCACAGAAGTTAAACAGTGCCCTACACAAATTGATGTGCACAGCCCCAAACCAAACAATGTATTTGTAAAAACAGTGGATTTGTAAAGAAAACAACAAACGTTGTTCCGTCTGTATGTTCTAGTTAGGTGTCAAGAGGCTTTACCTTCGGTATTTCCAGTAGCTAGACAAAAGGAAATCGTACACTACAACATTAAGACAACCTGCGCAAGATAGAGATAATGCAATTAGATCAAGTTATGTAAGGTTATCTTCTGAAATTGTCCACGCAAGTATCGACCGCTGTGCTTGATAGACGGACTAAATGCAAAGTCACAAGCACAGTCCCACTTTTCACGTGAGAGCACAGCCTGTTTTACCATCGTTACATTATACATTATTGCCATTCTGATCTGTACGTGATTGCGTCCGTGTTGCACATCTTAAGGCTCATTTCAGTCGAAATAACGATATTCGTAATTACGTGCAAGACATTACACCTTAATTTGATATCGGGATGTTACGGAGCACCCAAATGCCCATGTACGTTTCTGATCATAGACCCCGTGAGTCTGGATCTGGACCATGTGCCGGGGCGAATGATACATTTTAGCACAAAATCAATGGTTACGATGATGTTCGTCCTACAAACAAGTTAAGAAGGTGTCCTGCGCATGCAAACAAGTTCAGATGGTGTTAGAATACAAATCACAGTTGTGATTTAGTAGTCGTTATGATGTCCTATACCCCGGTACGTCTGCGATTCACGGAATGTTATCATGTTAAGTGGCCAGATTTCAGACATATGAAAAACCATGGTAATATTTAACTACCGACGTATCAATGTTTAAAGTGCGTCGATCCTGAAAGTTAAATATCTAATTTTGTGGTACTCAATTAAGAACTTGGTCATTTAGCGGTTACGTTATCAGCGTGTTTTGTCTACTTTTGACTGCAGGGATCAGCAATACCCTGTAACAGGTGTGTGTGTGTGTGCGTTACCGGATACCAGGTCAGGGAGTTTCAGTATAGTTCACCCGGAACACAGGGAATAACTCACCTTCCAAAAGGACAGAGACCGCGATGGCCGTCACGAGAAGCCTTGCCTCCATCGTCCACCGGTGAAGCTGTTAGTTAGCCAGCCGGGAGGACATCGCTGCCGTGCTACCAGACTCCTGTGCCCGCCATGCGGCGACATGAACATGAGTGCGCGCCCAGCCTCGCCGTGTAGTGGGCAACCTGTTTTGTCAGCCGCTAGGTCACGTGGCGCAGGTAAGGGGGAGGTCCATTGGTAGTGAACACACTTCAGGGCACATGTGCCAGTAGTAGCTTACTTGAGATGAATGTATGGATGCAAAAATTGGAGAAAAATGCGAAAACCTTAAAGACTTTTAGAACGTGTACAAATGTGTCAATTGCAATTTTTCATCCTGATTGGGGCGGGGGGGGGGGCTCTCCTTTCTTGAGTTACCCTTTCCTGGACGGGACAGTTCTGGGTCAGTAGTGACGACCAGCTAGTTAGAGTACCAGACATGTTCATATCGTGTATCATTTATGTAGACCCAATTAGACTAATGGGGTTACCGGAATTATGTATTCATTGATCTCGAAGCACTGTGATATGTGGGTTGAACCCACACGTTATAGAAAAGGTCGAATCCTTCGTCTTCCACTGTCTCAAAAAAGTCAAACCCAATAAGTTACATTTTAGCATTAGACTTTAGATTAGAGTAGCTGCTATACTGTTTACCATTGTTTGTCATTTTTTTGTCACTTGCAATTAGACCTCGGGCAAGAATTTGCGATACAATTTGCATATATGGGTGCATCAAGCCACATGAATATACTATAAATTTAACAGACCACTCAATGAAGCCTTTCGGTGTTTTATTTCAACTCGGCCTTTTGCATCTCCCAGATAACATAAAGGTTAATCATTGTCTTCTTAGCGCAGATTACAGGAGTCAATGCGACATCTAGCGAAATAGAGAAGATGTACATCCTGTTGTATTGCATCTATATATTAGATGGATTCTGCTGCCCCTACCCAAACCATATAAAATTCCTCCAAGGCACATTATATAGGTAGCCTGATATATACGTGTTCTTGTGAAAACGTTTGAAAAGTAAGATTTTTCAGTACTTGGTACTTTCGAAGATCTGTGCAGTAATCGACCCGTGGATAAAATAGACCAAGAGAAATTCAAACTTGTTTCTCAAATTTACATTCACGACCCGCGGTAGAATTGGCGAAAAAAATCAATTGGAATGATATTGGAAATTGACTAGTCCATTTCGTGCCAGATTGCAGGCGTGAGTTCGTTCCAATACTATGATGGCATGATGTGTGTACGTGTTTCAACGACACCAGTGCGGCTATTTGACCAATTGAACAATTTCTAATCCAGTCGCAAGTAGTATGCGTTAGCTAACGATGTTAGCCTGGCTACCATCCTCCGTAGTGACCACTGGCTCAATACTTTCGCTCCGTGGATAGCAAGCGAAAGTAGTGAGTCAGCGGTCAATATGAAGGATAATACTCAGGCTATAATGATGTACCTGCAATTATAGAATGCGGCAATCCGTTAATTGCATAATAGCCGATGCCATTCAAACAGAGCACCCAGCCTACCCAGTTCTCTTTAAGCAATCAGTGACATTTATACACCCTGGCTTCTAGATAAAGCTTTTATATAAAGAACAAGGGAAAATAGCACGTAATGTAAGGACGTGGAAATTCATCACGCTTTGTGATAAATTACAGAGGTTTATGATTACATGTGAGGCTGTTTTGCGGCTATTTCCTTTAAGACTTTAAGTATTGATTGGTCGTGTGAAATTCTCACTGTGTTGTTGGGTGGGTAAATCGATAAATGACATGCAGTACATGCCCTCCGCACTCCCGGCATCGCCGGCGTTTTCAATTTGGATTTTCTATTACCCTTGTGTAAAGATCTTATGTTCCTCTAATTCCCGTGTTACATGTATCGTTAATGGTCCATGTCCCCGGTGCTTGATGTGATACTGTGTTTTTTTTACATCATTGATCCCGGCATATAATGCTGTTAACCTCTCAACCTTATCCCATTTTAGACCCCCCTTGTAGTTCATCCGTCTCTGCGAGCACATTTGACCTGTGTATTACAGAATTGTCCACAGCCTGTCTGACAGTGTCAATTAACCTTTCCACCTAACCCCACTGTACAACAGTCTTGGTCTATCAGTGACGGTGCGCATCTTTAAGTTCTTTATGCTATGTGCTTCTCTACATTCTCGCAGAGGATAACTGGGAGTTGGTAAGACGTTTGCTTTCTCAGCAACGTTTCTTAGTTTCTGTTGGCTCCGTTGTGAACAGAAAGATGTTATGACTGGATTTCTACGGGTTGTATGTGGATCGATGGGCATGGATTCAAAATGGAGTTTTGATTATGTGAACAAACAGCCCCCTGCTCCAACTTCCTTGAGAAGAAATGTTGCCCAAACCAAAGTCAATGGAAACATTTTTAACAACTAAGATGTAAATGAGTTATGAGTAGAGTAAGTATAAACGGTAAGAGATCAAATATTTAGTATGTTGACCCATGGATCTAAAACTGTTCATTTGTCTTGAGACAAAAAATGAATGTTTCCATGCATAATCTGCTTGATTAAAATCCAATGTATCTTAAGTATACACTTTGAGGTAGAAATCAAAGAAATGTTGTAAGCTGCACATTCTTGCCGCCTTAGTCCTAGGTCTATGGTATCAATAACGTACCGCAAGCATGGACTTTGATAAAGATCCTTGATTACCTTTATTTCACATCTTTTGTTTCATAACCGTTGGTAATATGTACATTCAGATAAATAAAATGAATAAATAAACTCAAATATTTACATTCTTTCACTCATAAAACTATCAACCTCTTAAACTAAAAATCATTGTTACCATGCATGAATGTATATGAATTGTTGGATGTGAATACATGTAACAAATCCAGGTATTCTCGTAGAACGAATGGTCTACCGTCAATACGTAAGCAAAGAGTATTGCAACTGAAGTCACAATTGAAGAATAAATACGAATTCGAATATTATATTATTTCTAAACATAACCGATTTGGTACAAAACCAATTTAACACACCATTAAAAGTAGAAACACCATACAAAGGTATTGTACACATTGTGAATACTGCAGTAGTAGCGTTACTAGTGAGCGCAAACGCTGCTCGCTTGTCGGAGTCTTTTTTCATTGACAAAAGTAATGAATACGTGGTGACTATTGTACTCGTAGATTCAGATGCTACACCGACTCTGGTCTTGGATCTGGCTTTCCACATTTCCTGTGGAGAACAAAACGTAAAAGATATAACATATGTTACACGAGTTACACAGTAACGACAAATAAATACAAACACTCCAACAATGGTACGGTTCGGTAAGAGGCATTCATAAAGCGCCATCTAGTAAAACTCCAGAAAAGCGCAACATTTAACACAGACATACTGTAAATGGAGAAATGTTCGCGGTGGTTTTATGTTCGCGGCTTTCGCGAATTTTTTTCAATTATACTTGTACATAGTATGAGACTGCAATCGATGGTGCTACCGTGAAGTTAAAACCACCGCGAAAACTCAATTTTCCCGCTACCGCGAAAGTAAATCCCCGCGAACTTAAATGCATTTATAGCCCTACTTTTCGACAATAAAATGGTTTAAAAAAACACTAAACCACACCAACTGACTTGCTGCCAAAAGTACTCTGGTCACAGCTCAAGGAGACTAACTTAGCCATCAGTACAAGGAAACTAAGTTAGACAAGGGTGAATTCCTTGCAAAGCTAAAGACGACGGACATACCGGCGCCTACTCTTTCCTCCTGTGACCATAGTAATGTGATATATTTCCCTTTTCTCTACTTCAAAACAGCTCAACCGGCTGCAATTTAACCTCTGCGTTGAATCAGGCTATACAACACAAAAGTAGATCGTCTAAAACGTCGACAAAGGCGCGTGTACTTTACATTTAGACTGATAATAGAATGTGCGTTTGTCCTACCTGTAAATGATGTAGCCTACTCCCAGAGCCATCAGTGCCACCAGGACCCCGCCCATAGCCGACATGATGATGTAATAGTCCCGCAGCTCCTCCTGCATGGCTTGTATGGCCAGGATGTTCCCTCTCTGGCAACGCTCTCCCATGTACTCCCATGTGCAACTGTGGATCCAACGTTTAAAGTTAAAACTTAACGAACTGGACAGGCTATTGGCTTACTCTTAACACTGAACAAGCAATGACATGAGTTGATGTAACAAATGTCGTCGAAATGCTACAGTAGAAATACATATTTTCTCCTCAACATGAGTTTTGCAGTACATGGTGGTTTCAGTTTTGAAGTGTTCTGTCTTAAAGTTCTCACGTTAATCTAAAAGAACGTCTTACAAAGCTGGCGAAAATAGGGTAAATCACAATAGAGACCTCGTCGGTCTCACTAACTTTAGATACCTCTCCCGGCCTCTATATGACTATATAGCATACGTAGGAGAATACGAGACAAGAAGTTCATTGATAATTCACTACATAACGCAATGACATCATCATTAATTCATGGTTCTGAACATACATGCTTTCATCTTTCATTGGAACATGGCACGCACTTGGGCTACGGGCGCCATCTTGACCTTCAATAGTACTGAGTTGTCGAATTTAAGACCTAGACTACCCGTACGTTTTTCTTCTTAACTGTAAGCAGTTGATTAATTTAACGTTTTGAATGCATTGTCTACGCAATCACAAAAAAAAAGTTGTTTTATGTTAACTAGCATTTTGCAGATAATTGTCCAAATCGTTGCAAGAATTTAAAGATCAATAGATCTATTACCAAGGGAAGCAAATAGCATAACTTCCTTACCTGCATCTGGGCCTGGCGAAGTCCGGGATTATCTCACACTCTCCGCCATTCAAACAGAACCCGTCGTACTCTGGACCGCACAGCACGCCCTGGGACGTCAGCTCTAGTTGTAAAGGTTCTTCTAGGAGAGAAAAGTAAAAATTAGAGGAACTATCTCCATAAATAAAACCGAAATTACGAGAAAAATACAACACACAGGGTTTACAAAATGCCAAATACAAAATGCTCCTTTGAATTTTGATATCTATTACACCATAAAGACACTAAGAATGAAATGAACATTTGCATGTGAACCTACCTTGTGAGAACACCGGAATGGCAGACAGGCAGACCAGGCAGCAGAACTGCAGAAGGCGTCGTGCAAGCACAGATGTCGTCATGATCCTGCTTGGGATTTACTATCAGAGGCGGCGAAAGGGATACAAGTAAATTTAGTAGCAGGGCAGGGAATATCTGACTATCCTGGCTGCTATAGGGTTGCTCCGGCAAAGTACTGTTTGTTGTCAACTTTCCCTCCCTTATAAACGTTCCAAGAGAGCATCATCGTCTTAAATTCGAGTGCGACATTCCGATAAAGTTGTTCATCCTAGTCCATGAATAGAGCAGTTCCGCCCCCTCCTGATTGCGTCACAGCGCGGGACGTCCCACGTACTGGGAACAAACAACGGAAATCCTCTCCTCCGAGTAACCCCTGACTCTGCGCCGTAATGTTTTGTCACCCCCAGGGTTTGGCTGTGTTCCTGGGGAAACAGTGTGAACCGCAATCCCACAGATCACCAAAGCCAAAGGTTAATCTACAAATGTAACAACCCTAGAAGGGATGCTCGATTGTGTGCAAAGAATATGGGAGGGTGGCAACAAAAACACCAATCCCTGAATTTCGCCGTAAACCGGAAAGTATTGCGTTCGGTCCCCAATTCTATTCACAATTTTCATGGTATTCTAAACCAAGCTTTGTTTCACCGTTTCCAAGACCTTCCCTGTACTTTTTCCCGCTTTTTTCTGGAAAGCATTCCCCAGACTTGATGGTTGTAAACCCCCAACCTTCTGAAGACATCAGTAGGTCAGTGTTTGACGTACGCGCCCGTGACACGGCGTCTGTGGGACTTCCCGCCAAATGTTGGAAACGTTCCATATGGGCAGCTCAACAGTTGAGCCACTGTTTATACAGATGCCCCACTTTCACTGATATGACTGGTTACTGAACGAAATGTTTGGTTTTAATCATAATATGAGTTTCACTTTTGAGTAGATTTACAGGAAGCATAAAGTAAGGTATTGAGGAACATTTGGTACACTTTTTCTTAACCTGACATTTGCATGTTACGTAATGATCTGGCATTCTATTCATATCGATAAAGACTCATAGGTTTATGTACTTTTTTTTTTCTTTGTAATAGTTAAAATAGAATATTACTTCCCTACCTCTATCTTGCTACAGAACTACCGAATGTAATTTCCATGTCAACACTCACTAGGTCTATGAACGTACAGTAATTTTTACAAACTACATTGTAACCACAACAAAATAGTACGTTCTTTAACATGCGGATATGCTTGTGGATTTAGGACAGGAACCGTCAATTGAACATGACGTATATCCATCAAATTCGTCAAGAAAAGGGAAAGTCCCGTCGGCAAAATTTCCTGACAACTCACGATGCGTGAAAGTGACCGGAGAATTACTATTACACAGAGAAGAGGGGGGTGGGGCGGTGGGAGGGACAGTGGTATTAGTGAATAGTAGCCTACTGGTAGATAGTATAATTCAAACCATTGTTACGTGTAGCATTAGCGAAGATCAGGAGATACGGTTCAAAACCGCATGAGTGGATTATGACGACAATGTTGTGCTCCCGCAGAGATAGTGTCAGCAAATCTTGGCCGGAGTTCAGAACTCGCTGTGCAAAGTATGATGTAACTTAGATTACAAATTACTCAATATCCGACTAGAACGTTAACATTACAACACTCGGGTCGACACACACAAGATGCCCACTTTCAAATCATAAACAGACTGGTTGATTGTCCCTTGATATTTTTTTTAAGCCTAAGACACGTACAGAATTAATCATTATGAGAAAAAGTATCATACTTTTCGGGACTTTTATCCAACCGTCAACACCATATCAATGCCTATCAATTACATTTACACTGTAGGATAAATCTCAAGCAACAACACAACATAGCACGAGTGTTATTTTTTAAAACCTCATCTGCTTGTTGTAAAACACACCTGGTACCAGACCTGCTTGGTACTACCAGTCAACTAGTTGTTGGTACAGTGTAGGTACGTCACGTCACGTGAGTTTGTTTGATTCTCGTGGCTATCTAAGCTACGTTCTGTGGTTTGTGTCACAGTTGGCTGTACATATCGGTTCCCTATTAAATTCTTTTATTTTCTTTGGTCAGTATTTTCTAGTGAACCTAAATAAAAAATTAAATGAAATCCGTATAACGTAGAGTGCTCGTGTGAGCAGACAATCAGACAAACTATATGATATGATATGATACATTTGCTTATCTAAATCTTTATACATGTAGAGTACAAATAGGCAGTGCCGGACAGGACAGGAAACGTTTGAAATATCTGATTGAAAAGTTTCTGAATTTTAGTGTTTTTTTTTTCAAACCATCAAATTAAGAAATATTTCAAACGAATTTAACATTTTTGAAACCCTCGTCTTCCTAGTGACGTTTACTTTTTCTTATCATGATCCGTAAACCACAAAGTACCCGGAATGGCCGCAATTCTGCACAGGTAATAACCCATAACTTCCGAGAAGTCTAAAAGTCCAGCATTATTTTACCACCACCGCTACGTCCTGTTCATTTCCAACCATCATGCGGTGCGTTCTACAACTTCTCTGCCTTTGGCTTTGTTCCGCCGCATCGGTAGCGTTTTCGAGGAAACCGGTGGAAGTCAACGTTGTCCCAACAGAAGGTTTGTTCCAGCAGGTGTATTGTGATATGTAGGTGGGTCGTACGTGTGTTTAGCGGTATGTATATGGGAACAGCATACGGTAACGTTCCCAGGTCGTATTTCAAGTAACGCTAATTTCTGTGCTTATGGTTACATTTCTTTCGCCTTTTTTCAGACAATAAAGTAAACGCGGCACGGTAATGTTGAAGGAAAGTTTGTCGATATTATCCTTGTCATGTGGATCTGCAAAGATGAATTCCAACAGACTATAGATATCAACATCATGCTTGCATAACTAACTAGGTAAACATTACAACTATATATAAATAGTGCCCAAACCACAAGCGGTGGGGGCTCTAAATACAATACGTTTTTCCAGACAAGAATAAAATGCAACTCTACAAAAGTGACACCTTTGAAACAAAGTTCTACATATTTTCATCTGGATCAACATATCAATCTCTCCAGGCAATGCGATTATTGAAGAAATTACTACAAAAAATGCCACAAGGACAACAACTGTGACCACTGGACATTCGCACTACGTCGAGTGTCCTGCAGAGTATGATGGCTACTGTCTGCACGGTGGGACCTGTTTCTACCTGCCGGACCACCCGGACCCTCATCAGCGGCCGCTCTGTCGGTAGGGACGTCCTGCAGGTTTCTTTGTGCTCACAGAAATATTCGTTTCGTTTATTCGTTTATTCAGAAATGGGTATATATGGGTAAATAAATATATATGGGTATTTGTTGTTGTTATTTTTGTCAACCGATTTCCAAGACACCGAAGGTTCTGTTCCAAGTGCTGAAACCACGCTTGTTTTCATTTGTCCATTGAATTTCATGCCCCCACGCTAAAATATAAACCGTTCTCACGGTAATAGCGGAGAAAAGCCGCACTTATGTGCAACCGCAGAGGTAGAGAGAGCTCTGTTGGTACTACAATTGTCCTCTCACATTCGTCGACATGACCATGATATTCTATGACCGCTGTTTGTCAACTCGCACGAATATTGTCTACACATGTAACGTGTGAATTGAAACAACATGTTTCTGGTGGTACATATAATGAATCAAGAAACGAAGGGTTTTCATCGGAGAAATGTATTTTATAAACAAGGATATGATGTCAATGTTAAAAACATTTATAGACTTGTTGTTGATCATTTTCAACTCATGTCTTGATTAAGAATTTACAGAAAAAGTGAAAAGTGGCTGGATTATTGATCGGACATTTGTTTAAAAGCAGAGGCGTGGCTGCAGAGAGGATGTGAACAATAGATGTTGTAGACTGATTTTTCCGCCGGATCGTTCACAATTTTCCGACGTTTGAAGCAGAACACGTTATCACGACTTCATATTTCATCATTTGGAACAGAATGTCAGTGACCTTTATTTCCATCCTCACCACAGCTGCACCCCTGACTACGTGGGAAACCGTTGCCAGAACGGCAATATCCACCTCCGACGGGGCATGGTGGCAGGTCGGAGTTCAACGGCTAACAACACTGTCATCATCGCTGCCGTGTCCTCCAGTGTACTGTCTGTGCTGGTTTTGCTGGGGGCTGCTTACCTGGGCTGGAGGTGAGGGTGCAAGTTTCTTTGTAAGCCCCGCAGGGTCGTCTAAGATTTTCACGGCTATAAAACATCATGATAACACATGCTTGACAACCAATGTATGTCCGAGCATCTCAAAATGACCTACATGTATAAGCCGAAATAGTACAGGGCAATGATGCACAACAATGGAAAAATAAAGATGAGTCATGCTGTACAAATCTTCTTCGACACAATCGCTTATTTCACGTGCTCCACATTTCTTTTTGCCTCGTCCACAAGGTCACATATAAATGTTGATAACTGCATGCTACGGTGTTTTTTTAATCAGGCTGTACCGTCGTAGAGCTGTCTACAACATTCGGACACCTGGTGAGTCTGGTGACAAAACCGAATACGGGAGCACAGCGGCTCTGAACTGATGACGCACAGCGAGCTACTATTGGCGAGGAGAACTGACATGTCTGATGGCATCGACAACAACTGGGCCATATTCGTACAATAAAGCCTGACTGTGTGGATATGTGTGTGGTTTACCTGGGCAGGTTCCATGTTGTTTTAAAATTACTTATAGTAAGATGTGTAAATAAAAGAACATGAACGGTGTTATAAGTCATTGTAGATTTTATTCAAAAATATTACGTCATAGCGACGTATCATGTGTCAGTAGAGAGTACATTTATGTTGATTTATAACTTTCAAATATATACAGATCAATTATCCGCCACCGTTTTGACTGTAGTGTACTTCATATTTGGCACTGATAAATTTTCTACCATCCAAATTATACTGTGTGTGTGTGTACGTACGTATGTGCGTGCATGTGTGTGCGTGTGTGTGTGTCACTGTGTGCGTGTGCACGTGTGCGTACGTGTGTGTTTGCATTGCGTGTTTTATTCAAGGAGGAAACGACTCCTTATGTCAAGTACAAGTATCACTATATGGAGGGTGAAAATGACGTAACCTTCCTCAATGTATCATCAAGACAAACTCTGGTTACCATGGTATAAATCAAGCTTGAAACTCTATATATACAGGACATATTCTTAGTACAGTTCAATTACGTACCATCTAAGTACATGTGTCAGTATAAATATGAACGAAAGTTTTAAGTTGTAACTTAGCAATGATGTAGAGAGCTACAGGGGGAAGAATGCCATTGGGCTAAACTCTAAACGTATGTAATGCTAATGTCAGTAATGAATAAATAAATGCCTTGCATTTTATCCTTCGTAACATGTTAATAAATACACAGATCCTAATAATGATGATGGATGGAGGCAGTTGGTCTATGGTCCCATGAGAGTTGCACTTGACCCCGCCTCTCTCATGTCCCGTGCGTTCATGTTGGAATCTCGGCTGGACCGTGAGCGTCTGGAAACAAAGTAGCCTGTTAGGAGCATTGCTACATTAACGTTCATACACAGTGATAAAGTTTTCCAGAGTTAGAAATGTGCAACTAATAAGTGTGTAAGATGTTTTATAGTAGAATTCACTATGGCAACCTTCGAGTTTTATAAACAACCTCAGCTTTCAGAACTAGCTTCCCTTTGGCTTGAAGAAGTATAATTTCTACTTGCCAGGTTGTCATGTAAAGAGGACATTCATGAAACAACAAAAACAATGCCGTGTTTGATATCTTATTTAAGCACTAGCCAACCTTAGCCAGCCTTACACAATCTCTCACTGGCTGGGGTTAATGACCCCCTCCTAGGTGTCGGCAACTGTAGTGCTGGCCGCTAGGAGCGCAATTTTAGTCAGGCTATAGCCAACCTTACCTGCAGATGAAAGCCGCCGCAGGTATTGCCACCAGGACCAGCAGTCCCACCAGGACACCGATGACGACATAACTGTTCAGCAGGGCCCGTTCCACAGAGTCTTTTCTGGAGTAGTCAGGGTCACTGAACTGGCAGCGCTGTCCTCGTTTCCACGGGGGGCAACTGAAGGGGGGGAAATAGAAAAAAACGCGTCTTAAAATGACTTGTATATTTGATTACATCTAATGATTACAAAATGTGGGGATAAGATGTAGTGAAGTTAATGTTAAGACTAATTTCACTTTTGCCACCAAAGGTTCTTGGACGGTCTATGCATTAGCTTAATGCTGATAAAACGTTACTACTTTACACACAGTAATCTGGTTGTTAATTCTACAGCAGATTTATCGCGGTCATCTTTGATGTTTTGAAAAACTTCCTGTTGGCAACCCCCACCAAACTCTATGTACGTGTCTCTAGGTTTCTGACAATGTCAATCAGTTTTACCTGCAGCTTATCCTCTGTTTAGGGTCCGGATGTTCCGCGATATAGTTGCACGTTCCCTCATCACAGTAACCCTCATACTCCGTGGGACATGTCTGGAAATGCCCGGTTGACAATGTTGTCGGAGTGGCTTCCTCACCTGGTCATAGACATACAATGTAGGTCAAACAGGTACAGGTGTCCATTTCCTGCACTTTGAGGGGCAGATTTTGCTCTCCTGCTCTGCCTGGTACAGTGGCAGCAAAATTTCGTGAAAGGACGGAAGGACGTTGGCTAGATCCCTGACAGGTGTACAACATGGATAAAGAATGTACCACAAGTACGAATGATACAATGACTTTTGGACTTGAAATGAGCACGACTTGAATGGCACATACTTTCATGAATACAAAAAAATACTCTAAGTCTGACAAAAGAACATTATGTAGTATTTTTATTCCTATAAGCGGACAGAAATTGCAAAATCATTACACTAACCTGTGCCATTTTCAATCTTTTTGGATGTTGATCTCCGATGGACTGTTATAGTCTGCGGTGTTGCTGTGGACGTGACAAAAAGTTCAAATCATTTGAAATGACAAAAGTTGCGACATTCCTGATGACATTGTAGTCTTCCTATTCGTAGATCATTTTTGAGTGAATCGACGGAAGCAACCCCGACAAATATTGATAGTCATAATATCAACATGTAAAACTCATGGTATGTTCTACTTTGATATTCCTAATATATCAACAATGTTTTCTAGCAGCCTGTGGGGCCTCAAGGTCTAGTCAACATCCTCTCGCACGTGAACTTGTGGAGGTGGGATGATTGTGGGCACTGGGCCAAGTGGGCGGTCGGTTTGGTAGGAGGCCCAAGATTGGGGGTGTATGAAAGCCGCAACACAAAATATTACCAGTTATCGGACACGAGACGACAAAGGACAACACACAGACGTACTGTCTCGTTAAAGTAACTCTTGTTGTTGCTTTAGAACTGATTTGTCCATCATTTTTATCCCTGATATTCTACTAGTCTCTTTATCGACCAATAGAGGAATGTCCAAATTCCGTTGGAGTGGGGGGTCTGTTTACGTGTGCGTTAGGAAATACCAGGAAACTCTTGCGCAAGTAGTCTACCAGGAAAAGACAGTTCCTATGGATCTTATTTCGCGGAAGGTGAAATGGCCTGGGATTACCCTGTCGCGGTTGTGGGTCACCACATCTAAGCCCCTGCCACAGCGATTAACGATGCCCATGGTGACAGACTGTGGGAGATTAGTGGTGGGCAACATCAAGTCTATAACGGGTTCTTACTCTTTGAATCTGTTCACGGTGAGAGTTTAGCAACGATCGCGACATGTTCGTGGCTGAGATCGTAAGTGGAATAATGGGAAATGGAATTGCAAAATGACCAATATTGCGTCACAATTTTCACGTACCAATGTAATGTAATAAACATGTTTGTTCTAGTCCGTCCATGTCGTCGGCGTCCTCTGGAGCCTTCCAATTTACCAATAAATGCGGTAAAACATCGTTCACCTTTCGCCTGTTTTGAATAAAGGTACTATTCCTATACTCGCATTTTATATTTCAGACGTGTGTGTTTGATTCTGCTTGGTGTTCTTCACTATCAGCCTGGGATTCGAGGTCCAATATACAGTCGTCGTCACTCAAAACAGTCGTTTGAACAGCTTCTAGGTCGTTCTTAATCTTATCTTGCAGACGACTTTGACAGTCACAGAGTCATCACCAGGTGTTTCTCGCCCGAGGTGCGGCATTCCGCGACCATGAACCAACAACAAACAGAATGACAATACGTGCAGGGCTGGCGAAGTATATCCACTCATGACAGAAACATTCCCACGAGCAAAAACTGAAAACACGTCGAAAAATGTGGAACGAAAACACATAAACTCTCCTTCTAATATCTAACATATCCAGTCTAAAGAAATGTTAAAAATCGACAATATCAGAAGGAGAAATAGGTCATCGTGCTCTAAACATGTACATACGACAATGAGCCAATAACCCCTAGTGTCGGACACAAAAATCATTTTTCTTGTTTGTGAGGTCTGTAAGAGATCCTAATCATTATTTGCAAAAATTCTACTCCTTCTGACAATTTCAAAAGGCCAAACCCACTAGCTGAGGGCCTAACACATACCAGAAATTGTCCTGTTTGGATATGGCTGTACGAAATGCGTACCACAGGTAAAGCACAAGGAATCATAGAAACTCACCTTCAAATTGGGTCGTGTTAGACGCCTGCGGCAGTGTCACGTTTGTCGTCTGCGACTGTGCTGCGTACTGACTACACAAACACAGAGTGATCCAGATCCCCACCAAGTACTGCATGCTATCTCCTACCATCTTCTGTCACGGAGAAAGAGAATGAACTACGACTGCCTGAAAACGTTCCAACTATGCCGTGGTGCAGGAGAGTCGAGCCAGATGCTGGCGATGCCAAATGTTGCCCCTAAACACGGAGAAACTCTCAATGGTGTCACGGTCGTCACAACTCGAATGTGTTAAACACCGTGTTGACAGCACAATTTATAAGTTGCGAACACTCATCGCCAAGACGTTACTAAGAAAGCCTGGGTACAAGACGTCCGGCTTCCGGGAACAGCATTGTCGAAGAAGACGTCACAAAGATGTTCCTTGTTGGATGGAAGGGATTGCCTGTACTGTCAGTGGGTGAGAACAATTAAGCGTGCGAGTAGGGCGGGGTATCAGGGTACGGCAGGGCATTGACGTGGACACCACAGGATATTCGCCTGGACAGGAGTTATCTGGAGAATCTGGAAAATTCTTCGTAACCATAGGCAAATTTGTTTATTACGCCTTTCAAGTATAAACTAACAACAAACAACAAGCGTTCTTAGGTGTTGTCATCAACCACAACAGAGACATCGGCCCATGTCGCTCAATAAGCTTGGGTACCTGTGGTATGAGGAGGGAACGGGAATTCTATCCTGTCGCGTGTCGGCACTCCATTTGAACATTTACTTGGCAGCAAACTCGAATTCAGTACGATGTATAAGAAATTGCAATAATTTCTTTATCTGACACGTTGACAGTACCGTCACCCAAACGAAGTACAACGTTACCTTGCAAAGGCCCACCCATGCAGCCTTTCGAATAGTTTGAAGCTAATAATAAACATGACCACCGGGCCAATAATGACAGACCTCATCATGTAAAGTACTTTATAGTAGCGGTCAATGACCCGGGCTCTACCTATAGCTAGACCAGGTTGCACACTTGCTGTTCCTATATTTAGACTTCCACTGGCGTCGCTTCCGGTCTTCAGCCTTGCTCTACATCTGTGGGAACTTCCGCTAGAATGCGATTCCTTTTCTTCTACAGTCCTTAGTCCATGAAATTCCAGGGAGGATTGATGTTTTGGAGACGACTTATAGAGCTATAATTTGTATTTGCGGTCACGGTTCTAGGTACTGCGATGTAGTATTCATAATCGATCAAATGCGATGTTCCGGTGCTCTTCTCGGGCTCTCCTCGAATTTACCTTTACCTTTCACTATTTTTTTCTTTCGTTCCTAGCTTGGAAGCATTAGCCACGTGGTTTTTAAAGAAGAAAACATTGCATTTTATGGTATTGAGATACTTTATTTTGTCACAGACAAGTGGGAAGGAAGGATGCCTCCAACTCAGTCAACGCAGTTCAATCTGTCACTACAATCCTTGCTCTAGGTATCAATCTAGATATCTAGGGTATCAATCAAGCTATTTACAAGTAGTGAACATATAATTATCACAGCCACAGATATACTTTATAGTATACTTTACTGATAACAGTCGTCAAAATGAACTATGCGGTGTGAAACAACTCTCAACACAATCTAATGAATTTTATGTCTATGTATTCAAATTTGATAATCAGGATTTAAATAACCAAAATATTTTACTGTACACCTAGACCTGTTCACACGTTTTCACTTACCTATCACAATATCGTCATCAATGACACCAAATGCGATCATGAGTTTCGTTAAGAGGTACAGAATATATTTACATGATATGTAGATACAAACATATTTAGATTATGTACAGATCTCAGCAATAGAATACATATCAGGCACGCCCGGCAAAGTTGGCTGTTTTTACAATAGATGAGAAATAAATAATGTTGCCTCTGAATCTTGAGTACGTTTTTGGCAGCCTGCACGTGCAACTGTAGAAAAATAATGATAGAAGAGATGATACAATTAATGAAATGTAATTATAATCACAAATTTACAATTAAGATGAACGTTTTCAATTTTGGAGGCTGCATTTTGTCTGAAGACAGATGTAAGTTATAGATTTGTAGGTTTTAAAACATTTTTACGCATATATGCATAAAATTACTGTCATAAGTACAATGGTATATTTTAGCATATTAAATACGGTTTATACTTATGCCAGCGTTTACCATGCAGCAGCGTTAAATGTAACAGTGAATCCTGGACTTTGCAAACACAGGAAATATTCATTAGGAACTACTATGTGGTTGTCTAAAAATACGCACCTATACTATTGTAGTGATGACTTTGCTCGTTGAGGACATCTCGCCGCCATTAAGTTTCTGTTCTCCTTCACATTCGCCTTCATGCTTGTTTCGTCTGAATGGTTGAGAAATGCAAGGAAAATTACGTTATTACTGTGTTCTAGATTTGACAGATCAAAAAGATAGTGAGTGAATATTAGCTAATAAGTGACAATCACAGAGGACCTGACCTGAACTTCATTAGTCAAAGTAGTGGTTTGATACAATTCAAGATTGATGAAGGGAACGAAACTATGATAGCAACAAGAGCTAGCTATAGCATTTGACTCCTAACATGTGTTTACTTTGAACCTTGATTTATCACCATGATCTCCCTTGTAAAGTATTCGAGATATTGGTACCAACGGGCACACCTTGTTTAGGGAACACAGAAGTATTGTTGACGAAAATACCTGGCCGGAAGGAGGCATAATTCAAGACTTTATCTCGCCGATGCTGTTCTAGGAAAGATAGGGGCATAGCAGTACACTAACCTGCAGAAGTAGACCACTGTGGCAACTGTGGCTATGAGCAGGAGTCCCCCAAGAACGCCCACAACGATGTACACAGCTCGGATCTCGCCTTCAGGCCCTCTCGCTGTAGTTTGAGAATTAGGGTTGCTGTTCTCACATCGCTCTCCTACTTTGTCAGATGGGCAACTGGAAATGCAAACAACAGACATCTCTACTGTGTTCACGGTCAAAGTTATCACTTCATCAATATCATGTTTCGTGTTGTATTCGATTTTTCTTGGTGTTGTATGTATCAATGATAATGGGACATTTTGTTGAAGGTCTTCGTCTTTACATAATTCAGATAAAGGCTGCGCTTTAATGAAGAGATCAACTGTTCTCCGACTCAACAATTGACTGACTGCGTTTTGTTGTGAACTCACCTGCATCTGATCGCTTGATCCTCCGGCAGCCCAGGTAATATGGTACACGTCCCCCCGTTCAGGCAATAACCGCTGTAACTCTCAGGGCAGTCATCGTAGAAAATTCCATCTGAGAACCGAGGAAGAAAAATTAAACTTTTGCACATTTGTCAAAAGCAATAAGAAGCAAAGCAATAGATCGTAGAAGTACACAAGTGAAAAAGTAAAAAGTTAGTTGAGCGCACAGAAACATAAAGTTAAGAGTGAAGATTTGTGCAGAAATTATCTGAAATCAAATTCTATTGCTCCCCTTCATTTTTGTTTTGGCTACACAGCAACTTGTTTTTATACATATCTCTCTCATCCTTTTTCGACGGAATGACCCCCAATCGTTAATGATTGAAAACCAATGTGATCTTTGTCCATGGCACGGTTTTATGGCCAGGTCTTCCGCACGTAAATGTTGTAAGCGCCATAAATATACCTTCGTCTGTGAGAACTTTTTACGATCCATTTGTCCGTGATTTAGTCCATGTCTTTGTCACGCCCACCTGCATACCTTACATACCCACCTGTGCATACGACAGGTATTTACCTACTGCTATCTATTTGTCGACACAGCAAAACGTCATCCTCCGTAGTACGGTTGTTAAAATCTGACATACAGGGCGTTTAGGGAATGGAAGAATCAAGAGTGGTTATCCTCTTTTCGATTTTGCTGTGTTTTCTGGGTTTTTGCTTGCTAGCGGCTCAACTGATTCACACTCTAATAATTCCACTGCGAAGCTTGAATTTGTTTTGCGTCAGTAGATGCTGAAACAACAACGTAAAATTTGCTGAGCTTGACAAATGACCAGCCCGCCTTTAGCTTATTTATCGTCATTGTCAAGCCATGCGTACGTCTACCCCATGGACGGTAGGCCCTTGACGTAAACCTTCTACCAGTATTCTAAAGACGTGATAGACGACCGGGTAAAGTTGGGGTGTACTTTAAGTCTGCGGTGGTCTCGTTTGATCCTGTTAGTACAGAATGAAGTATTAGCGTTATCTTGTTTTCTTGTTTGAACAGCGTCCATGGTTTGCAGACAAGGATCTTCGGAGAGACATTAAGAAAACATGCTGCTTGGGCGTGACAAGTGTTGTGGGTGGGGACATTTACTCTAATGTCTGATCAGATTTATGTTTTCTAAACGTTAGACGCTTACGTTAGTACCTTTGAAGACCCTGACAACCAAGAATTTGAGGTTGAAGTAGTTATAGGTTTTGTTCAAGCAGAATGACAGCTCGGGAAACATTGGAAGTCTATCAAGGGACATCGTACAATAGACCATCACTTAAGTGTGATTCGGACGATTAGGTTCGATAAATGGCAGACTTTGAACAGCAAGACCACTGAAAGGACCTTGGCATAGGTTAAGATAACAAAAGATGGTATTTCATTTCTTCAAAGGAAAGAATTCAAAGATATTTGGGCCTAACTCAAGTGCATTGTTATTTGCCATAACCATGAGAGCCCCTCCTAGGTCTGAGTTGGCTCAAACGTCGAAAATCTGCCTAAGATATTCAATATCTGGGAAGCACTAGGGAAGCAGTAGATTAGTACTAATCCTGGGTCTTACACAAAATAGGAAAAAACAACCGCGGACGTTTCGTCTTCGCCAATACTATGTACAGATAAACAGGAAATGTGCCCCCAGATTGAGGAAAAATATTCTGACACGCTCTAGAGTAGTGAATTCCACACTTGACATCAGATAATAATTTTTAACGCTATTTAAATGTATAACAGTCTACGTGTACATGTTTTCCTAAACAGTATGATCAATCGGCTCACAGAGTTCACAGTCTGTTCAAGTCTTACCTTGTGAAAACGCTGGTACTAAACACAGAGTCAGTATCATCAACCTCAGGTGCTTCTCAGGAACTGTCGTCGTCACCATTTTTGTCGCTGAAAGTTTCGGTGTGACAAGGAAATGTCCTGTTTGTAGTCTTCCTTCCGCTGTGTGATCCTCAGATGGCGGTAGCGAGTCCCTTTCTCCCTGCTAGACTGAGTTGTGTGTGCCGGGTGTGCGTGTCGCCTTCAATCGCCGACTGGTGTCTGGTGAGCAAGCTGCGGTCCCAACACACTTATAAGGTGTTCCTTGGCGTCTTGAGCGTTCCAGGTCAACTGTTTTGCGGCAAGGTGGTCTTGACGCTAAGTACTTCGTCGTAAAGCGGACGTCCGTCTTCCGGGTGTGGTAATAAGGTTGTACTGATCGTTCTTTTGTTTTGAGAGAAAACAGGTCCTCAACGCGCAGGCCAACAAAGTTCACGTGGTGAGGCTATTGATGGGGTTCATGGAAACACCTGACTTTGCACTGATAGGAAATACTGCTGATCCAGCATGTTACGCGCGGAACGTTTTATCATAATATTTATATATCAGATGACGTTTCCTCTTGTTATAGAGGGCAAGAATTACCCAAAAATATATGGGCATGACAAAATATCTCTCAACTATATCATGTGATGCGAAAGGTCTGTAACTTTGTGTTTGTGTTAAGTTGGCCAGAGAAAAAATACAATTCACATCTGTGATACACTAGATATTCGCTCCTAATCGGCACGACAGTGGGCCAGTTTGTGTACTTGAGGAATCCATATGACAATTTCTGTGCTCTTATATCTTCCACCATCACATTTCTTGAAAAAACCCCTAGGTTATCCTTCCACCTGTTTGTCCCGCGGGTGCAGGTCTCTTAGCTGACTTTGATACGGCTGAAGTGGTGTGACGTCACGGGGATGTCCCAGCGACCTACCGACCATTCTCCCCCTGCTAACAATGTCCACTCCAGACGTCAGAGCACATTCCAAGGCGCGGCGGAAGACTTTGTTTGACCGTCTCCGGGCTATTCTAACCCTTACTGATTCATAGTAAAATCTGACGATGCTTGACGTGCTATTTTGGGGATAAAACGTGGACAAGTGGCTTGTTTATAGCACACGTATCCACCCACTTGTTGGAAGGGGATCAGTGACGACTTAGCAACGTTAATGTTAAATCCTTACATATCTTTTAAGGGTGGATTACTTGTTTCTAAATAACATATATGATATATTGTACAATTAAAGCATTTCCTGATTTTGAGAGCGATCTGAGCTACGTCATACCCACCTACATTAGAAGGGACTTAATTTTTGTCACTTTACCACTCGAAATGTTGTTCATCTTTGGGCGTCATATTATGGAGTTATTTACTTTACTCTCTATATCGTTAATTATGATGCTAGATCTGACGTCTTTATTATTCACCGTATAAAGCAAAGAAAATATATGTTGCCGATCAAACATGTCGGTTAAGCATATATAACTATTACTATACTAGCTACTGCTGTCACTACTACTACTACTGCTACTGCTACTATTACAACTACTACTATTTGTAGCAGTACAGTAGTAGTTGTAGTGCTCGCTCTCTCTCTTCACTGCCACCACAGCCTGCCACTCTGTCCATTGTCCATTGTCTAGTGTAAAACAGTTATACTCTTTTTACTTTAGGTTTTCCCAGCGAAGTATTTTACTGTTTACCCCACCCTTACGTCATCCTGGTCGTCTTGATGCGGATTACTGCGGATTCCTACGTAAGGACCTGTACGGAAATCTATTGTTCCTCCTGGTGTGAGCAGTGAGAACGTGAGCCCACCCGGAGGCCGAAAACAAACTACAGCTTAGGCCATGTTGAGTTGATTTTATGGAAGACTTCCTCTGGAACCTCAAAACTGATGCAAGCTTGCGAATAAGAATAGTTGAAAAAAAATGTTGTCTTCATTATGAGATCTTTGTGGACAGGTCGAACGAATGACTGAACACACAGAGTATATAGTATACTGAACAACAGATTCTTCGATAATAGATTCTTAGATATTTTGGTTCTTTCACATCTTTGGCATTCTACGACATTAGTAGCCGTTTTCGGTATTTTGTGAATTATGTTACAACAGATTCTTTATTTTTGTTCTTTAACATCTTTGGCATTCTACGACATTGGTAGCCGTTTTCGGTATTTTGTGAATTATGTTACAACACATATGAGCCCATGTGAGCCAACCCAAACTTCTACTTCGAGGCTTCTTTCCATTGTTATTGTCTTACGTAGTCGGATCGTTAGGGAAAAGTGCATCACTAGGATAATGATAGTAAGGCGAAAAATACACAACATTTCATATTCGATATTGATGTTTTGCCGGACCTTTATTTTACTCAAAAAGTGTGCAAACACAACAAAAGGTGAAAATTGATGCGGATGACTACAAAATGACTCAATTCTTAAGTGCCCCTACATCAGTGTTCACCGCTTGCTACTGACGCAAGGAGGAGAAAGGTGTGTAGACTTGGTGAATGACAGAAACGTGATAAATTTTTTTCTGTTAAAACATCACCGTTGACACTGTGAATGTTGACTCATACATTGGGGTTCACTTCAGTTAACTGACATCTCACGACACTGACGTCTGTTTCTGGGTCATCAACTAACGAACATTTGTTGATGAATTTTTGTGAGAAAAAAACACCTGCTGGCCAATCACACAGAACTGCTCAGACAGAAAGGTTGTGATCATGGTCTCACATTCTCCAAACGGTATGCCGTGTTGCGTGTTCGGTCTGGGTTGTTTTGTTTTGTGATTTATTTTGTGTTCATGTTGAACTCTATTGTTGTTCTTTTCTTGTCTCAACAATCTTCCAAGTGGTGCACAAGTGTACAAGTACACGTACACGAGAAAGGGGAGACAGAGTTTGGTCGGCAGTTCATCTGCACTCACCCGAACAGTACTGTTGCCGTGACGTAGGTAAGCCATGTCGCTGTTTTGTCATTCTGTTCTTGACTTGTTAAGCACTATTCAAAGCCACTATGTGGGTGCGGGAACTTGAATGTCCGGAAGGGCGAGTGACAGCGAGTTTTGCTGAAAGCAGACGGCTACACGGCTGATGAAACTTAACTCCACATACGCAAATTCCGGAAGGTGTGCACCGGAGATGAGACTTAGTCAGTAAGGAGTGAAGTGAACTTGAGTGAACTTCAGTGTTACCGAATTTGTAAACAAATAGCACACATCCATACCGAGAAAATCCCATATAAGGAATACAAACTGCTGAAAATGCGCATTGAGAAGGCGTGGAACACACGGTAGTGAGAACACAATGAAGAGCAAATGAACTTGAGTTAGATTTCGGTGATCTACAGTGAGCTTATGAACTTTTCCCACCCGCAGAATATATATACACAACATAATCATGATAATGCCTAGAACAATACAAACACAATAAGATAAAAAAGTGAGTTATCGTTATCAATATTCCAGATAATGTCAACTTACGGTGACTTAAACTGTACCAATACAAATCAATGTAGCTATTTCCCTCCAAGAACGATAATCGGGATTTATATAATTGGGACGAAAATCCTACATCTTGAACTACGCACTTGAATCTTCGCGCGTTTCATCGTTTCAAGCGATGAAAGGAAGACATTATTGTGCTGCACATAGTCTCGTACCCTCATACGTTGTTTTTGTGTAGTTGAATGAGTTTCTATCTTGTTTTGGTTTTGTGTGAAAAAAAAGCCACATAGATTGATTCAATGCGTGTTCAAGGCGACTTTCTATTAAAGTAATTTTTTTCTGGTCTTCTCATTACATGGTGAGCTGAATCAACTCTATCCCCGGCTACTGCATGACTGGACAACCAAGGAGGGAAGTCTGATTCTTCAGAAGTCCTGCAGAACGATAGTCTGTGCTGCCTGTTTCCCGTGGTATCCGTGTGGGGACCGATAGGGGTACGTCACAGGATTCATGTAGCCATGGTAACAGAACTGGGCATGCGCAGGGAGAACGGGCGAACCGCACGGACACGGACGACGGCTGCTGTACCCACTCGATCTGGTAGGGGGCGCGTAGAACCCATGGCGTCGTGCGCTCGTATCTGCACAAGAAGAGATTTTCGGCTATGTGAATGGTCGTTATTGGGAAGAATAAGTGTAAGAACTACGCGCATAAAAACATAAATCTTTCATCACATGAACTTACAGCTAAGTGAGCTACTCAAGGTGCTGATGAAACTGTTGTTGAAAGTGGATCCTTATGAGTTATTAAAAAAAAACTAAAGTGGATTCTTATGAAGCGGTCTTAACATTCCGAATGATATACATGATACTGAAATCTATCAGTCACTTAAATGATTCAACATAGACGAACTTGATTTTGTTACATGGCTGATATCTTTAGCTTTCGTGTATAGTTCTCAAAATATTTGGAAGATATGTTTACATCCGACACCTACACTGCGCTCTTCTGCCGCTGCCAAAGCTGTCGATGTCATCCTCTTCGTCGCTCTCTTCTACTGGCCCCTTCTTGGTTCTGCATCTCTTGCAACACCACCCAGCGACCAGCAAGAGAACCACAAGGAACAGGGTGGCAACCACCGCAAACCCGAGCTGAATGATCAGGCTGGAAGACAAATCATGGTCAGTGTTTAGGCGTCACTTCGACCAATGCCATTTTCCAATGAAAAGAAAAGTACATCGGATTTGCAAGGCGGTAGAGGATTTTGTAGTCAAACTAGACAAACTAGAAAAATTAAGTTAACGTTATCATTTTGCAGGCAAATACATAATGCTTACTTTCACATGGCCTAGCCTAAGCCTTAATCAACCACATCAATATATGTGGTGACTAGCCTGTTCATCCCTGTCCTGCCACTTACTACATCATATACTTGAACACTACGTGGTGTCTACTACATTACCAGTAACCATGGTGACAGTCGCCTGGTTCAGGTCATTGACCTTATTTGTTTGGCAAACTTCACCATATACTTGAACACTACTTGGTAGTCTACTACATTACCAGTAACCATGGTGACAGTCGCCTGGTTCAGGTCATTGACCTTATTTGTTTGGCAAACTTGAAGAAGAAGAAGAAGAAGAAGAGGGAGAAACGGAGCAAAAACAATATGTTTCCCTTCCATCAGGGTTAACATAAACAGCCTTAGCAAATGTGTGTGGCATCTGGTGATAAACCAATCATCCTTGTGTCATCCGTACCTTAATGGGAGTCTTGGCTGGTCGCAGTCGGTCCAGATGAGACTTGAGTTGTCACGGCAACAGTACTTGTTGTCGCACACCCCGCAGCAGTATGGGTACACGTCATCGTCACAGCTGAACTCTGGGACATATATCCCCGCAGGGTTGTAAAACGGAGAACATGTTCTCTGCGGCCCCTGAAGCTTTGCATGCACGGCTGAGGAAATACAGCAACACATCACGAATTGCAATTTTTCAAACATCTCTATGGATATTTTACATCTATGTTCACTAATTGGCTAACTTACTAAGTGCAAAACTGCTCTACGTGGCACAGAAAACCTTAGGTATTCATTGTAAAAGCAGGGGTAGTTTATGTCATGTTTTAAAAAGACGAAAAAGTCAAAACAGGTGAGTCTCGGCGCTGCCATTTTATCCAACGCAATGGATGATATTCTACATCTAACGGTTTCCAGTAACTTGAGTATTCTATGTTTTCCATACGTGAAGATCTGCATTTCAACGTCCTTGCTCTCTCCAACGCAACGAACATTGTCTCCTTACATATACTAGTATGTAATTTTTCCGTAGGCCTAACTTAGCTACTATGTCTAGTGGTTATGTTTAGCTCCATAGACCCACTAGTCAGGGTACCAGTAGGGTAGTAGTTCGCTCCTATGCATATGTTCGCTTCTACTACCATAGCAGAATAACAGAGAATCGACGTAAATGGTATATAATAAACGTCGAAGTGAACTACTATCCGGATGGTACCCAGGCTAGACTCAAGGTATCCCCTGGTACTAGATATCACTTAGCAAAATTTATTTTACCCTACAGTTGCACCTGAGATCATTACCGGAATTTTATCATCACTAGGATATCCTCGCAGATTACAACTTGATACGTAGAAACTTAATGCAAAGTCGGGACTTAAATAGCAACATCAAACACATAAATTCATAACACAGCAGTGCCAGTAGTGGCATGGTGCTATTTTGTAAAATTATAGCACATATAAAGTTAAAAATCATGTTTAGGCCTTAGAACTAGTTGTCAACGATGCGTCAGACTAAACATGTTCATTTATTCTTATACAATTCATCTGAAACGTTGTCCACTTGTTTGTTTCAATGTATAGTAAAAGTTGTAGTAGACCTTACGAAAGTTGTGTCAATGTGGACTGTATCATAAACCATAAAGAAACAAGTAAGAATGAATGATCTAACTTCTACCTTTATGTACCAGTAAAACGGAAAGATAGGTAATAGAATACTACATTAATGAGCTTACCTCCATGTTCATACAAGGTCGCTGAGACGAATGACAGAAAGACAAGAAGCTTAAGATTAGTGAACTGCATCCGTCTCAAATCCATATCACTGCACTGTTTCTGATAGCGTTATCAGAATGGTATTCTGATATTCTGGGAACGCGATCGAAGCAATTCCAAACACTGGAGGCAGTTCTGAACGTATTCACACCTTCAGGAGGCCCTGAAAACTGTTTATCAAATTTGAATGGTTGAAAGGTTATTTTCCAAACGATTTCTCTGCTGTTTCAAATAGCTCGTACATGTATAGCACAGCCGGTACCCACACGGTGTCTACCAAAGAGCTATAGTTCTTTAACACGCGAGAAAAAGAAGTAATCTGTTTTGAAGTGGGGACGACTTTTTGTGGCACCTCAGGTCCACTTGATGCTAATCTCCTCGCCTTGTTGAGTGCAGTAATTGGGAGTTCGTGTATAGGGCACGACTGCTGGGCAAACACTAGATTTCTTACCAGCCGGCTCCGCCATTTTCTCGGGGATGTTTACTGAAGCAAGGGACGGTTTTGGTTGAGTTGAGCAATTGACGGCCAAGTTTGACCACAACAACGTGTGTACGCAGGATGACCCGAGAAGTACGGCTTTGGACGACAACAAAAACACGTCGTGTTTTCTTTTTCTCTTACCGCAAATGAGGCTTCTTTGAAATAAAATCTCATAAACCCTCGATACGTGGAAACGTTGGAGCATACTTTTTCCCGTCAATAACTTAATACAGAAATACATATAGCCAAGCCCAACAACAGCAGAAAAAACTGCACAAAATGGTGGAGGATTGTTTTAACTTTGTTGTCTGAATTAAGCAAATTCACAGCGCATTTATAGTAAAGAAGTGACCGCCTTTTTCAGTAGAACAAATCTAGATCTTCACGACCACTCCTTTATGCCCCATGCATTGAAACTCTACTCTAAGAGCTGATTTTATAATTTATCTATCTTAAGCTGTATTCTAAATTGATTACATTTTTACCTAATTGTTTTGTGAATCTTGTATTTTATAACGTTAACATATTTTATGACAAGGACAGCGCCTCTGTAAATCAGCAGATTTCATGTGGCTATGTTGGAAAGTGTACATGCAAGTCGATTTTTCCAAATAAACTGAACTGAAACTGAACGAACATCATATTGATGTGAAAAAATATCGACATTTCTGTAGCCTGACAAACGTGCTTCTCTTTTCTGTCGACCTGTAAAGTTTCATCTATTTTGTGCCCGAAGAACAGGAGATGAGGGCACTGTGCATGGATTTACAAGTACAGGATACACCTGCTATAGATCAAACACCGGCAGGTTGCAGAAGAGATCATCACTGCAGATTACGCCCTAGAACGCACAGAAGACAAGTGCCGGGTGTAAATCTGAATTACAAACATTTGACTTTCCTTTACGTTGCCAAAACCAGCAAGATCGTCACCAGCCCATCAACTTAACATCTACGGTGTGTTTTACCCTATCCTTCAATTTTAAATGTCTACCATTGGTTACCTTTGTCCAATCATATTAAGGATAAACACTGTTTAGCCAATCATGATTGCAGCTTCAGTTTTTCTCGAAATACCTGCAGTTTGCTTTCTGATCACTAGGGGTCACTGTGAGACCGTGAGCAAGTCAACTTACACCTTGTGGTAAAAAATGCTTCAAAGGAACATTATGTGGTTTTAACATAAACTTTTGCGAACCGTGCGACTATGGGTGGGCATATTTGATTGTATATTAGGGCTGCTATATATAAAAGTAACATCAAAGTAACGTTACGCCCTACTTTAGTTTCCATCACAGGTGGTGGCAACAAATGCGTCACTGTGAGTGACGTCACACCACCCGAAAGTGGAAGCCATTTTGTGCTGCTGTCAGGGTGCGTCGCTGCTCTCTCCTGAAGTCAAGGTGCGTCACAGCGAAATTAAGACCTTTGTAGCGTCTTGAGACCCCAATTTGCTACGTTTACATGATAGTTACCGTAAACTATGACAAAATTTTGGTTCAAAAATGCTGCTGTTACTCTATGAAGTGTTGTTTGGCCAAAATTATGTCCTTCTCCAAGCTGGACTGAAAGGTCCTAAGCAGGAAATAGATTCCTTTCACAGATGTCAGAACGCATGTGCCACGACAGGAATTCTTGGTACATGTAACAACTTGCCAAAGGTAAAGGCCCCGAAAAAGAAAGCAGTCCTTGTCTCGACCATTCTTTCGATTTGCATAATAACGTCCAGGCGGGTTTTGTTTTCTTTTTCGAGGCCTTTTGATACCTTTGACATATTACCTAGAAATAGAATTCCTGTCGCCGTACATGTGTTCTGGACTTTGTAAATGGGCTTATAACGTACATCTATCCATAACAAAAGTCAATGTTTTCACCGCACATGTCCTGTGCTTGAGGAGGTGCCTCGACCACGTTTAACAGCCTCATTACTATTACTTTGGGTACCTACTGGCTGGCAAAATACACCAGATTATTATTATTATTATATTATTATTTATAGTGTAGGAAAAATCATAGTCATCTACATGTATGTACACCTTGTATATCCACCCCAGAAATCTATGTAACAAAACGTATCGTTAATGGTAATATTATGTATAGTCTGACATTTTATTTACATGTAACATTAACGTCAACATGTGAAATTTTGTGCCAATCTGTAGTCTAATAGCTATAACAATTCTCTTACTTCATACCAGGACTGGAATACAATCAAACATGGGGTACGATGGGAAGTACCTCCAAGGAATGGGCTGGACCCTGGTGGTGATGGGATCTCTCAACATCATCCTGGGTATAGCTGCGGATGCTGCGTTTGCCTCCATGGGTGCATTCACCATCTTCCACTACATCAGCGCACCAATATGGAATGGCATTTTTGTAAGTAGTCTCCTGATTTTACGATCATTATGATTTCTCTGATATGGAAAAACCATTGGAGCTTTTATCAGATCTTTGGAAAAACATATTGTTCTTCTGTTAGTAGATTACGTTAGATACAAAAGTATTAGCTGTTGTTGTAAATATGAGCAATTTGTAGCCAATCAGAGGTTAGGTTACAAAGTAGCTGTTGTTTTGAATATGAGCAATTTGTTTCTTACTCACACACAATAATATAGGGTGATTCTGATGGTATAGTATAGTTTACTACCTGGTCCAAAAACCAAGTAGTTGTAGGTTTTTACTGTTTTTTACTGGCACACAATACTAAAGGCTGAGCGTAATGGTATAGTATTGTATATGAGTAGCTTGACAAAAGGCTATGGGGAAAACATTCTGCATTTTCGTGAAAAGGTTACCTTTCTAGTTTCAAGTTGTGATAATTTTGTCCTCATAGTCATAACATTGTTTTCCTAGTTTCCACTAAAATGCACACTATCATGGGCGTATGACGAGATGACGTCATACGGGGGAATTGTGGGCAAACAACGTGATGAACACCGCGAGATCTTGCGAGAACCAGAGTGAGATCTCCAGATCTCGAACGAACTTCCATCCACCGCCCAACAACGTCCTTGAACTTTCTATTCCACTCGTTCGTTATCTTATCCCGTTTTTTAACCCACCACCTAGTTTAGTCTCAGCACCATAGTAGATACTAGTCAGTGTTTTAGCAAGTTTTTATGTATGTCGATTATCTGTATGACCAGCACGTCACTGCAACGTGCAGTTAGCGCCAGAAGTCGTTCCCATTGTGGTGGCTAATGTATTTTGTTCCTCACAGGTTGTCATCACTGGTATCCTGGCGATTTCCAGTGGAAAAAAGCCGACAAACAAGGGTCTGGTAGGTTTCAAGTTTCAAGATGAATTGCATCAACAATATTTGTGGTGCTGTAAATATTTAAGTACAATGTGTATCATATACCATTTCATTGTTTTACAGTACTATAAGGTTGTTTTACTATAGACTTGTTGTTGCTCAGCATGTGTGACCTTTTCCATAAGCAAACGTCAATGGAAGAGAGTTCAATTGGGGGGGGGGGGTAGTCTATTGCATGTACCTTAACTTTCTAATATGATGTTTTGTTCTACTAGATGGTGGGACTTATGATACTGGGGATCTTCACCATCATGTCTGCAGTCTGTTGCTTCTCCCTGGGCATTGTCGGGTCTATTGTCGATTCCAGCTGTGGTTATGGTTGGGGTTATGGTTATGGATCCTGGAGGTGAGACATTGCCTTTGTTTGTGGATCACACTCAAGCAATTTTTGTGTTTCCACAAGAAAGCGTATGTACTCATAATTATATATAGAAATTTGCAAAAAAATTTTTCTCAGGCTCACATCATTTTTGCTATGCCCTGAGGATGTCATCATTGTAACTAAATGGCCTAGTGGAGTACTGAAACTTTCCAGCACTCTCTGTATGTATTACAAATGTGTTTTTTTTCTTCCATACACATGGCAATTACAAGATGTACTAACTTGTGACATATCTGTTTGTTGAGTTCTTGTAGCGGGCTGCAGAAGTTATTTTATCCAACAGGTTCTTACTCCTATTTTGTTTTGTTCCCATAGCAGCTACCGCCATGACTGTACATCCGCGGCCATTGCCCTGCATGTGGTGAATGTTCTCCTGGCTCTGGCTGAGATTGTCATGGCCTTCGTAGCTGCCATCATGCCCTGCTGTGGGCTGGCAACTTCAAACAACCCCCATGTTGCCCCTGTAAGTGGAAAAATACAAATGTAACAATTAACACAATGCTAAACTTTCTTCCAACACATAGGTGTACACGGATCATATTTTCAACAACCACTGCCGCCTTCTTCAGGATCAATACTGATGACCAATCACTTCAGAACGTAAACTTGCAAGAATGCAACAGTAGTCATTGAAAATTTGATACGTGTATACGGTGTATACCTTTGTGTTGGAAGAAAGTTTAGCATTGCACTATGATAACTACCAACACAGATGAGCTCTATAACAATTGTAACAGATACACAATTCAGCAGCACACAAAAACAGTTTATATCAGGTGATACAATGTCATTAAAAAATGTCATAATCTTGGAAATGGATGATATTTTGGAAACAGCACAAGACTATCAAAGTGATGATTATATGACAATGCTAATGATTTTTCCTTAGGTGGTTGTGTACAACCAGGGACCAAACATGATGCCAGGCCAGGCTGCTTATGTTGTTGTGCAAACAGGTAAACATTTCATTTGTCACTGTTCAAGCTCAAAAGTCTTCGAGTGTCATCTGTAGCAGGATGGCACACAAATGTCAAACACATAGTATTACTTATTGTCTTGTATTATTTGATTATATCACAACTAGAGCAGTAATTATCATCTTCATGTGTTTGCTATTTGTATTTTGTAGTATGGATGATAAGCTCACAGATGTTGTATTGAAGAATGTATATCAAAACCTATTGTGTATGATTCTTGCTAGCAGTTACTGTAGATATCAGGACACGTACATTACATGTTACTGAGCTCTAATCCTTGCTGATCTTATTCAGGTGTTCCAGGTGCACAAGGTGTTCCCTACACGACTGTCAGTACACCTGGAGGCATGCCACAGCAGCAGGTGTTCATCGCCCAGCACCCGTACCCTGCAGCAGCCCCCATGCAGGGGTACTATGGCGCCCAGGCTCCGCCTCCTTACATGCAACAGTCCAACATTGGTGCAGCACCTGCTCAGGCACCTGTAGCCGCTCAACCACCTGCCGAGACCAAAACCCAGCCACCTGCCTAAGTTACATACATAATTGTTGCTACTGGGTCTTTTACCCCCACATTGTCAGTGCATGGGCACAACTTTTGTTTTTGTATTACAGGTGAAAGTGTTTGCGCATTTGCTAGCAGTTTGGTGAATGTTGTATTATCTACTTTTGTGAGAAGACTATGAATTGATATTTTTATATGTATTTAATGTGTAACAAGATGCATGTATGCAGTTGGTGTTTCTATCCTACAGTAATTTTTTTGAAATTTTTCTGAGCTTAACTTCTAACACAAAAAATTGGACTCAAATTTTTGACTGACGGGCTGCGGTCTTCGTTGAAGAATGAGCAATCCGCGCCGTTTCTGTGATGTCACGTTATGCAGAAAAAACATGTCAACCATAGTGATGTAGAACTCATTGTTGGCTGATAGTCTAGAGATGTTTACATTCCAAGTTTATTATGAATGTTATTAATAAACCAGGTATTCACACATTATAGCAGATGTTTGACTCCATGATACCTGTATCCAATACTGAGACACTGTTAAGTACAAATTGTAATGGGGTTGGTAACATAGCAAAGTTGGATGAGTTAAAGGTTGATCTTCAAATCAGAATTACCTTTAAAGGGACCAGATTTGGACATGCACAAGACCAAAAACAGTGCTTATGAAATATTGATTTTGATTGTGACATGCCATGCATTATATTGCTCTAATTGAGATTCCACTTAATTATAAACAGCACCTAAATTTAGATTGACTCTATAGCATTGTAGACTATATATTGCAGTGTGCCATGAATGTCTACTTGGTATCCAGCACATTTACAGCTCTCAAGTATCTTCTGTCCTCTCTGAAATACAAGCAGGAGCAGACGTATTTTCAGAGAGGACAGAAGAGACTCAGCAGCTATATTACGACTGGATAACAGGCTAATGAATGCCAGCAAGTTGATACTACATTTATGTGTTTAGCATGAATTGTGCTTCTCAATATAATGCCATCAGTTGTTCACTGCTTACTGCTTATGCATGATAAATACATGGAAATCATATAACATAGACAAAATTTAACCTATTGTGAAGGATGCAAATAAAACCTGTAGAAAAAATCCAAACTTTGTTGATACATTTTTATAAACTGCTACAGGTATCTGCAGTGATGCACATTTCATTCCCATTTTGCTGCATTTAGCATCTCAGATCAAACTTTTATTTGGGTCATGAACTATCTTAAGACAAACACACAATGAGACATTGAAAACAAAAGAAAGATCACACCAACATCATGTTTTGATGTACAATAGCCACATCCACACTGTACTAGATTACCAGGGATATCTTATGGTTAAACATTAGCTTCTTCGGCAGTCCAGTCTCAGGAGACCAGGACATTAGCATTAATCATTAGCCACATGTTTGCTAACTAGGCACAGGTCATGTGATAATACTATAACCCACAGTCACAAGGTAAAAGGTCAGCTGTGGATCTCGTCTTCCAAACTGGTGCCCGTCACACAGCTCTACGCTGAAGTTTTCGTGGTGCGTCACGTTATTTATTCATTTATGTACTACCTTAAAACTTCCTCTATCACCTAGATTATCCTCCTTACCAAGATAGTGCTGTAATGCCTGGATCCTTCGTTCTATCTGTGATAGAATGCGGAACAAGGTTCACAGCAACAGTCAGTGTGTTCTGTATACAGAAAAACAACGTCTATGTATTACAAGTAAATACGTTTTTCGTGTATAGTCGCACCGGCTAAACAAAACGTACCGTTAATGGTATAGTCTGACATTTACACGTAACATTAACGTCAACATTTGAAATTTTGTGCCAATCTGTAGTCTAATAGCTATAACAATTCTCTGACTTCAAACCAGGACTGGATTACAATCAAACATGGGGTACGATGGGAAGTACCTCCAAAGGATGGGCTGGACCCTGGTGGTGATGGGATCTCTTAACATCATCCTGGGTACAGCTGCGGATGCTGCGTTTGCCTCCATGGGTGCATTCACCATGTTCCACTTCATCAGCGCACCAATATGGAATGGCATTTTTGTAAGTACACTGTAGTCTCCTGATTTGCCGGAATTCCGGATCCAGAATCCCGGTAGGGAAAATCCAAGGAGATTTTATGAGCTGATAAAATCTCATTGGAAAAACATTGTTTTCTATCTTCTTTTGTTAGTAGCCAACCAAAAATTAGGTTAGATATTAGCTGTTTTTGAATAACATGAGAAATTTGTAGTCAATTAGAGAATAGGTTAGATAGTACATGTAGCTGTTGTTTTGAATATGAACAATTCTTTTTACTCACACTCAATACTATAGGGTTAGCCTAATGGTATAGTGTAGTTAACGTTACATTAATGACCTGATCCAAAAACCAAGTAGACGTTATTTTCTTTCATTCGCACACAATACTATATAGGATGACCCTAATGGTATAGTATTGTGTGTGAGTAGCTTGACAAAATACTTAAAAGGGGAAAACATTCTACATTTTCATGAAAAGGTTGCCTTTCTAGTTTTTTTACACTTTCAAGTTGTGATCATTTTGTATAGCATTGTTTTCTAAGTTTCATGCATAAATGTGGTAGCTAATGTATTTTGTTCCTCACAGGTTGTCATCACTGGTATCCTGGCGATTTCCAGTGGAAAAAAGCCAACAAACAAGGGTCTGGTAGGTTTCAAGGTTTCAAGATGATGCATCAACAATATTCGTGATGCTCTAAATGTATATCTAACAATATAACATTACATATATGTTATGTCATCTGCCATTTCATTTCCAGTACTTTAAGCTTGTTTGGCTTGTAGTTTATATTTGCTATGAATATCACATGTTCACATTAAGTCTTCAGTCTGAGTGTATACTGAGAACATGGACCTTGCCAAGCTTAATTTTTTGGGTTTTGTCAAACAAAAAATGAACTTTCTTTGTCAATCATGGGAATCATTAATATGAAGTTGTGTTTATACAACTTCCTTAAGTGTGAAATATTATTACTTATTCTGAACATGAAGTGCACTGCAAACAGACTTGTTACAAAAGATTTCTTGACTGTTTTCTTAAAGAAATTATGCTCATCACCTCAAGTCCGCGTCAAGATGAAGATGCAGTTGCTCAGCACGTGTGACCTTCTCCTTAAGCAATCTATGAAAGACATTGTAATATTCTAAGGGATGTTCTGGGTTTTGTTCTGCTAGATGGTTGGACTTATGATACTGGGGATCTTCACCATCATGTCTGCAGTCTGTTGCTTCTCCCTGGGCATTGTCGGGTCTATCGTCGATGCAAGGTGTTACCGTGGTTATCGTTGGTCCGGGATCTCAAGGTGAGGCCTTGTCTTTGTTTATGGATCACATCCAACTGACCCAAGTAATTTTTGTCTGCTTCCACACCAAAAAAAATGTTTGTGACCATGTACTGTTTATCATACACAGAAGTTGCAATTAAAATGAGCATTTTGCAAATTGCAGAAAAAAATTCGGAAAATGAATACTAATTTGAGGAGGAAAAAGAGGCAATTTTTTATGACACAAATTTGCTCCTGTTCCTATCTTACTGATTTTGTCGTAAACTTTTTTTAATGTGCAATAAACCAAGTCTTAATTATAAGTGCAGTCACCTTCTTGACCACAAAATGAAGTCGTTTTTTGGCACAACTTGTTATCCATATGATAAAATCAGTATTGCCTACTGGAGTAGCGAAACATTCCAGCACTGTCTGTATATATTTTACAATATATGTTTTTATTTCTTAAATACCTATTGCTCCTAATGTTGATATCAATGTTCCCATAGCATCCATGATCCTGACTGTGCAGCAGCAGCCATAGCCCTGCATGTGGTGAATATTATGCTGGCCTTGATTGAGATTGTTATGGCCTTCGTAGCTGCCATCATGCCCTGCTGTGGGCCGGCAAGCTCAAACAACCCCAATTATGCCCCTGTAAGTCTGAAGTACAATATTGTAGATACACAATTCAGCAGCACACAAAAAAGGATTATCAAGTGCTAGAATGTCATCTATAAGATCACCTTGAAAATGTTTGTTATTTTGAAAATAGCATGTGAATATTACTGCCTGTCCAATCATAAAAGGTAGAGGTAGTCCTATACCCTCTTTCAATAAGGTTGTAGTGGCAATGGGTTGTTATCCACTGGGGCATGGTATTGGAAGGAAGAGCCCATCCCTTTCCTTCCACTGCCCTTTACCTCCCCAGCTGAAGTCAGGTACCCACTTTTACATGACAGGATTAACCCTATTCAGACCGGGGGGGGGGGGGGCTTTTGAGGCCCGCGCTAACTTTGATGTCCTATAACGCCAGAACGGCTTACGCTAGAGCCACCAAATTTGGTGAGTTTTCCTAAAATATTGTTGGCAACAATTTCACGAAGTTTGACAAATGTTCCATTTTTTCGTGTTGCCATGGCAACCGTTTGTTGACAGGCTGTTTTGCCAAAAATCACTATTTTTGGTTCTAACAATGTATTTTTCGCATTTATTTGCTATATTACTGCTATTTTGTTACATAAATAAAATCTAATATTATCTAGCATATCTTACATAATTATATATGCATAAATTATGCTAATTTGATGACGTCATCAGCCCAAAATCCAAGATGGCGGACCGTATGGCCAGATCAAGAATAACGTGATAATTATCCCTTAAAATTTATAACTACCTGGTATTTTTTCATCAAAAACCATGTAAATGGATGAATGAAGTCTATTTCCATTGCCCTTTGTGATTATTTGTTGCAAAAAAAGTATTTTTAAAAATTCAAGGTGGTGGATATAATATGGCGGAGCCCAACTGGTATCTTAGATGTGCATGACGTCATTTCATTTCATGACGTCATTTTGACGTCATTGATGTTACTATTGGCAACGCAAGTCGTAATAAACATTATTATTCTGTTATCTGCACTTGTTGTTACATTTTGGTAGAATAACTTGAAGTTTTCTGAGAATACCCTTTTTTCATGGGTCCGGCCAATATAATCAAATTGATGACGTCATAATTACGTCATCTTACGTCAACGTAACGTCAAACGTCAAATACTTGTCAGATATTATGTCGATATCATGTCCTAAAAATTTGGTGGCCCTACGGCACGTCGTTTTAGAGTTATAGGACTTCAAAGTGGAGGGCCTCAAAAGCCCCCCCCCCGGTCCAGGGATGACCAAAAAAGCCCGGTCTGAATAGGGTCCCAGGACCTCTGGGTTCTGGGACAAACACTCTGCAGTTATGCCACATGACCCACAAGCACAGTGATGATTGTACATTTTTATAATCAAGTTTTTTTTCCTCAGATGGTTGTGTACAACCAGGGACCTAACACGATGCCTGGCCAAGCTGCTTATGTTGTTGTGCAAACAGGTAAATAATAATATTTTGTTTGTCATTGTTCAAGCTCACACAAGTTTTCGAGTGTGATGTATAGCAGGATAGTACACAAATGTCAAACACATACACGTAGTATCGTTTGAGAATATCACAACTAGGGCAGTAATTATCATCATCATGTGTTTGATGAATGTATTTGGTATTATGTATGAACGGATGTTGTGTTGATGAATGTGTATCTAAACCTATTGTCTAGATTCTAGCTAGCAGTTAGATCTTTAGACACGTTACTGAGCTCTAAATTTTGCTGACCTTATTCAGGTGTTCCAGGTGCACAAGGTGTTCCCTACACGACTGTCAGTGCAGCTGGAGGCATGCCACAGCAGCAGGTGTTCATCGCCCAGCACCCGTACCCCGCAGCAGCCCCCATGCAGGGGTACTATGGCGCCCAGGCTCCGCCTCCTTACATGCAACAGTCCAACATTGGTGCAGCACCTGCTCAGGCACCTGCAGCCGCTCAACCACCTGCCGAGACCAAAACCCAGCCACCTGCCTAAGTTACATGTGTGTATGTAGAGGCAGCAGGCGTATGCGTAACAAGATGACACAAGAAAATACATAATTGTTGCTACTGGGTCTTTTACCCCCACATTGTCAGTGCATGGGCACAAGTTTTGTTTTTGTATTACAATTGAAAGTGTTTGCGCATTTGCTAGCAGTTTGGTGAATGTTGTATTATCTACTTTTGTGAGAAGACTATGAATTGATATTTTTATATATATGTAATGTGTAACAAGATACATGTATGCAGTTGGTGTTTCTATACTACAGTAACTTTTCTGACATTTTTCTGAGCTTAACTTCTAACACAAAAAATTGGACCCAAATTTTCGACTGACGGACTGCGGTCTTCGTTGAAGAATGAGCAATCCGCTGTTTCTATGATGTCACGTTATGCAGAAAAAACATGTCAACCATAGTGATGTAGAACTCATTGTTGGCTGATAACCTAGAGATGTGTACATTCCAAGTTTGCTATGAATGTAACCAGGTATGAATACATCATAGCATATTTTGATGCCATAATACCAGTACCCAATACTGAGACACTGTTAAGTACAAATTGTAATGGGGTTGGTAACATAGCAAAGTTGGATGAGTTAAAGGTTGATCTTCAAATCAGAATTACTTTTAAAAGGACCAGATTCGGACATGTACAAGACCAAAAACAGTGCTTATGAAAATTGATTTTGATTGTGATCTAGCTATACAGGTTTCCAGAGTACACTGGCTTCACTTGACATGCCAAGCATTATATTGCTCTAATTGGCTCTAATTGAGATTCCACTTTTAAACAGCACCCTTATTGTATTTCATAGATATCAGTAACATATATATATATATGTATATATAGAGAGAGATTACTAAATTTAAATTGACTCAATAGCATTGTAGACTATATATTGCAGTGTGCCATGAATGTCTACTTGGTATCCAGCACTTTTACAGCTCTCAAGTATCTTTTGTCCTCTCTGCAAATACAAGCTGGACCAGATGTATTTGCAGAGAAGAGACTTATATTACGACTGAATACCAGGCTACTGAATGCCAGCAAGTTGATACTACATTTATGTGTGTAGCATAAATTGTGCTACTTGATATAATGCCATCAGTTGTTCACTGCTTACTGCTTATGATAAATACATGGAGATCATATATTAAACATAGACAAAATTTAACCTATTTTGAAGGATGCAAATAAAACCTGTAAAAAAAATCCAAACTTTTCTGATACATTTTTATAAACTGCTACAGGTATCTGTGGTGATGCAAATTTCATTTCCATTTGCTGCTTCTAGCATTTCAGATCAAACTTTTATCTGGGTCATGAACTATCTTAAGACTAGAGTTCGGCGACCTCATATCTCCATGAAAATTTAGAGCTTTTGTAAATTTCATGCAATTGACTAGAGTCGATTCCATATTACCGAGAGGGTGTTGTTCATCATTGACTAACATACACATGTCACAAGTATAAAATTCCAATCATTAAACATAAAGCGGCTTTGCAATCTTTACATAAATTATGCAAATAAGTTCCTCATTACCATATTTGGTATCTGCTTATATTCCATCTATCATAATTAATAAGTGTTACATTTATTGAAGTCCAGTTATTGCTAATAATGGTATTATACAATTTCCTCATTAATTATGCAAATAAGGTCCTCATTTGCATAACATGTATATCATTATGAACACCTTTGCCTAAGCTACCTGCACCCCTAAAATGATGCCAATCCGTCAATCCTTTCTGCAGTTATTCGCTTTGGAATGTCTTGACAAAAACGCCCCTGCAGTTCCAAAATTACATGTTAGGGGGCCGAAATCTGCCCCACTTTGTCATGACACTTAATGCTATCTACCACCCAAATGTCAAGACTATATCATGTCCGGGACAAGAGATACATTGAAAAAACTGCTATGATAGAATATTCTCATTAATTATGCAAATTTACTCCTATTTTGCATAATTAGTATCTTATCTTGTACAACATTGTCTAAGATACCTACATACCAAAAATCATGAAAATCCATTGTTCCCTTCTTGAGTTATCCTCTCCAGAAGTTTTTGACAAAAATGCCCCTGCTATCCCAAACCTAGTCGGTAGGGGGCCAAAACTTATGTCCCTTATTCCTGAGCACAAGAGCTATCTACCACTCAAAAAGCGTGCCATAGCGTGTTTAGAACACGAGGTAGCAAAACCGGAAGTTGCGCTGCAGTACCAAGGGAAGCCGCTAGTGGGCCCAAAATCTAATCACTTCTAGCTTTCATCGCACCCCACCAACACACCAAGTATGAAACTAATCCATCCAGCCGTTCTTGAGTTATCTTGTTGACAGACAGACAGACACACACACACACACACAAACGCTGGGTAAACTAGAGTTCGGCGACCTCATACCTCCATGAAAATTTAGAGCTTTCGTAAATTTCATGCAATTGACTAACACATTAACATAATTTATGCATCGTATTGTTCATCATTGACTAACGTACACATGTCACAATTATAAAATTCCCATTATTAATCATAAAGCGTTTCTGCAATTTTTACATAAATTATGCAAATAAGTTCCTCATTACCATATTTGGTATCTGCTTATATTCCACCTATCATAGTTAACATGTGTTACATTTATTGAAGTCCAGTTATTGAAAACAATGGAATTATACAATTTCCTCATTAATTATGCAAATTAAGTCCTCATTTGCATAAAATGTATATCATTATGAACATCTTTGCCTAAGGTACCCGCATGCCTAATATGATGCCAATCCATCAATCCTTTCTGCAGTTATCCTCTTTAGAATGTCTTGACAAAAACGCCCCTGCAGTTCCGAAATTACATGTTAGGGGGCTGAAACCTGCCCCACTTTGTCATGACACTGCAAGCTATCTACCAGCCAACTGTCAAGACCATATCACATCCAGGACAAGAGATACATTGAAAAAACTGCCATGATATAATATCCTCATTAATTATGCAAATGTACTCTTATTTTGCATAATTGGTATTTAATCTTGTACAACATTGTCTAAGGTACCTATATACCAAAAATCATGAAAATCCGTTGTTTCCTTCTTGAGTTATCCTCGTCAGAAGTTTTTGACAAAAATGCCCCTGCTATCCCAAAACTAGACGCTAGGGGGCCCAAACTTACGTAATTTTTTCCTGAGCACAAGAGCTATCTAATACTTAAAAATCTTGACCATAGCATGTTCAGAACACCGAGATAGCAAAACCGGAAGTTGCGCTGCAGTACCAAGGCCACACACCAGGGGGCCCAAAATTGACCTTGACCTTCGTCTTCCCAACCCCTACCTACATACCAAATATCATCGTAGTCCATCGAGAGGTTCTCAAGTTATGCTGACCACAAATATGCGGACACACAGACACACACACAGACACACACACACACACACAGACACACACACAGACACACTCAAAACTATACCTCCATTTTTTCATGGAGGTAAATATAACCTCCATGACATTTCATGGAGGTAACAAACACAAAACAAGACATTAAAGAATACAAAAGAAATATCACGCCCAAATCATGTTTTAATGTCTTTAATGTACATTACATGTATACGTAGCTGCACCCACACAGTACTAGATTACCAGGGGTATCCAGAGTATCTTAAAGGTTAAACATTAGCTTCTTCGGCAGTCCAGTCATTGATTCCATGGTCCAGTCTCAGGAGACCAGGACATTAGCATTAAACATTAGCTACATGTTTATTAACTAGGCACAGGTCACGTGTGTAAATACTATGACGCACAGTCACGAGGTAAAAGGTCAGCAGGTCGATCTCGTCTTCCTAAAAAAAACGTAGTGCGGCTGGTGTACCCGTCAGACTGCTCTTCCCTGAAGTTTTCACGGTACGACACGTTGTTTCTGTACTACCTAACAGCCTTCGCTATCACCAAGATCAACCTCCTTGCCAAGATAGTGCTGTAATGCCAGGATCCGCCGAGATAGAATGCGGAACAAGGTTCAGTGTGTTACTGATAGTGCTTTAGGCGATACACAGTCGTATCAAACCCTCAGTACGTTATATAATACGCAACGTTAGGCCGGCGACTGGATGTCGGGCCCTTTTTCAATACCAACTAGACCCAACATGATTCCTATTCCTAAGCCCACCTCTAGCCCTAACCCTAACCCTAATCCTAATCCTGGTCGAGTTGAACAGAATTAATTTTGGGCCGAGTTGATTTCAGATCACTTAAGGCTGAGTTCACCAGGTAAGCGGCCAACTCGTCCTGATCCCATTTGGCACTTTGTCAGTCCAACACATTGGATGGTAGATTAAATTTATTCTTTCACAACTATAAACTTTTAACTAAAAATAAGCGTTTAGTTTTGATTTGGAACAGAGTTAATTAACCAACCAACTTTTAAGTATTTCATTGTATTGCATTCGCAAGACTTTGTATGTACGGTAAAATTAAGTTCACTCTGTTATGAAACTAAATACCATTGCTCCCATAGTGTAATGATAAGAAAGATAAAGATTGGTTCGTCAGAAAATTCAGGAACAACACAAAATTTGGCTACAGACAAATCACTGCAAGATATATTTCAGATGATCATTTAGTCTTGCTATGATGTATATTGTTTAATTTTGTAACTATCTGTTTTTTTTAAAACCAGTCTGAGGACTAGGTTTCTTTAAAATATGCCGTACAACGGAAAATACGTCCAAGGAGTTGGCTGGACCCTAGTGGTGCTGGGATCTCTCAACATCATCCTGGGTGTAGTAGCCGATGTCCTGTTTGGAGTGACGGGTGCATTCACCATCTTCCACTACATCAGTACACCCATCTGGTGTGGGGTTATGGTAAGTCATGAGTGTCAACACAAGCTCTGAGTACATCAATTTCTTTCAGAAGTGAAGATGATAAGTATTGATTAGCCATGATTTTTATACGTGTCACACATATTTGTATTATATCATGTATGACAGAAGATGTGCTGTTACATCGATTGTGTCTATTTCTTACAGGTCCTCGTAAGTGGCATTGTGGGGATTTGCAGTGGAAAAAATTCAACAAGCAAGGGTCAGGTAGGTATTGGCAATTATCGTCAAATGCCACATGCTAGGTTAACAAATGAAAAGATCACTGGTGCTAAAGGAATTGCTGCATTGTGTCAGTTGCTAGAAATTTGTGCCAACTTCTCACTGATATTGGGTCCCTTCAACTACAGGCTACACTATTTGACATTTTCAATGCTTTGTGTGTATTGTTTTGTTTTGTTTTCTCTTTAATTCTGCATGGTGCATCATGGTCGTCTCACTATAAAACAAGAATCACGCTAATACAATTTATTTCCGACTCACTTAGGTCATTCAGTGATACAAATGTATAACGTTGTGGAAAGTGGAAAGAGGGCCTTTGGAGCAAACAATTCTGCGTATTGTCTGTAGCGCTAGCAATTGTTTTACATCGTCAGATTTTGCTTTACCAGATGGTGGCGTTCTTGGTCTGTGGAACGGTAACCATCTTCTTTGGGATCACTCTGCTCCTGATCGCCACTATCGGCGCTCTTGTCGATGGAAAGGATTGTGACCGAGAGCATAAAAGGTGAGACCATAGTTTTGCTACGAATTACAATGTTTGTTCATAATTTTTGGTGACAGATCATTCTATCCCCTATATATAACGTTTAGACAAGTTCTTGTACCACTGCAACAAACAATTGTCAAAATATGCTTCTTACATCATACTCCAATGATATTAAAGAACATTGATGATACACCGGAATGTCATTGTACTGAATTGCTGAATTGTATGAGGCCTATGAAAAATGTTGCCAGGTTTTGAATACCCGACCGAACTTCAGTAAAAGTAATAGCCAACACTAGCGTTTTGTCTGCCGTTGGCAAGGTACAAAGTATTCGATCTGAATGATGAATTCAAAACAGACTATCTTTATTTCAAACTCCGGTAACAGATTTGAAGAGTGATTGTTCTTTGTATCAACATTTGTTTCCTTGACTGATATTCCATATCTCTTATAATTTTTTTGTGTGTGTTCTAGCTATCACAACCCCTGTTCATCGCCAGCCATTGCCCTGCATGCAGTGAATGGTGCTCTTGCTCTGGCTGAGATTGTCATAGCCTTTGTAGGTTCCATCATGTCCTGCAGCGGGCTGGCAAGTCCTGTGAGTAGTATTATGTTTCTCATTGATATGTACTGGCATTTGAGCAGTAACATGTAGTGGCATTTAGCTTGTCTCCAAGCAGACGTTGGGTGGCTAGATAATTTCGTTTTCTTATCTGACTGTTGGAGTAGACAGTTTGACTAAATTTGCGAGGAAAACTTTATAATGATTTCACTTCTCCCAACATCTGCTTGGACATTAGCATTTTGCACAGCCATCGGATTTTGCATCATGAAAGTGTTCTGTTTTTTTTTTCAAATCTATTTTAACAGAATACTTTACCATGTTCCATTGACAACTCTGAGATTATCATTCCAGACGGTAGCATACAACCAACTGTCTCCCAACGGTCAACCATCATACGTCATTGTGCCACCAGGTAAGTGTTATGTTTATCATATGATCATTGTTGGAGTGTGTCGTATACATTGTATAGTTTCATATAAATGTGGAGTGTGTAGAAGTTTTGTTTACTCAAGTTTGATCTTCCTACCTTTAGCCTCAAAACCAAAGGTCTTTCTGGCTTGTGCAATCAAGTCATGCATGCATGTAAAGAAATACAATCTTCTTCATAAAGAATTTACAGTGAGAGAATGAGGCGGATAGTCTGAATGATGGCCTACAGTTCTTCATGTCAGTCATGATCAGTATCCACAGTTCCCTTTTCAAAGACCCAGAAGGTTTTTGTCAATTTCAGTAGCAGACATTCACAGTAGAACCTTAACGTTATTTGCTATAAGCATAATGGGCCACACAGGGACAAAGGTCATTTCCGTTTATGTAAATATGTTTTGTTTATATGTAAATATGATTATGTATGCTCCACAGTAAAACAAGTGTGCAGCAGGCTATCATATGCTGGAAGGGAAGACACTGTTTATGACATGTTCTTGTATTTTCACAAGATGTGTTTTTCCTGAAGTCATGTTGACCTTTTCCAGGAGCACAAGGTGTTCCCTACCCACAGCAGCAGGTGTTCGTCGCCCAGCGCCCATATCCTACTCAGGGGTACTATGGAACTATGGCCCCGCCACCTTACGTACCGCAGTCCAACATTGGGGCAGCGCCTGCAGAGTCTAAAACTCTGACACCTGCATAAAGTTGATACACGAGACCTTTCCCAAGTACTTGATTATCTCCTTTGTATCATTGAGATATTATAACTGTTGCTAAATCTTCCAAAGAGTTCTTGCCACAACCTTGTCTCCTTTGTGTAACATTTTACACAGGTTAATAATTACGTGAATACAATAGTAGATATGGTCACTAACTCACTGTTGTACATGTAAGACTAAACGGTGAAATGGGTAAAGTCATTGATGTGATATGTTTGTTCATGTAGAGGATCGGACGCTTTTTCAACTGAGGCTCCTGCATTTGACAAGGTTATAGATATTGATAACAATGGTTTGTAAAATAAAGTCAAATGATTATCAAATACTTCTGGACAATATGTAAATTTTATGATTTATTTCTAACGATATCATACGTATAATACAAATTGTCAATATAAACACAACCAGTAATAATGATATGCTAATTGTACTCTTCAAAGCAAAGATTCAAAGTTGAGAGTCTGAACCTACTATTACCATTTCTTTGTGGTAAACACAATAATGACAGCATTTCAGCATAAAGATAAGCTAAATTACATTTAAGAGTCATTGCACGAGAAAACCAGGCAATACCAGGCAGAGGCCGGAAGATGGGGGTCGGCCAAATCGACTGAAACTTTTTATGTGTGATAGGTATGTGGAACTATGAACAGCCATATACTTAAAACCCTCCAGCTATTTTTCGTTATGGCGTTCTGGGACCCCCCTCAGGGACCCTCCAAAATCCAACAATTTATGCCTGAAAATTACTGAAATTTCGATGGCTATTCTGAAAAATCTAATTAAGGTACGAGCAAAAGTTTTGCATTTCCATATAGCATGGGGTTTAAAGTGTTACAGACCAAAAGTTGAAGATGATGCATCAAAGATAAGAGGGTGTGCAAGGGGGTTACCTGAACCATTGAAAGCAGAATTTTTGTCACTGTAAATTTTAGTCATTTTTAAGGCGCAATAAAATCTATGCGCAGCGGGTCTGGTGAATGGTTTTAATGTTGATAGAGAGAGGAACATCTACTTATTCAAAAACAATCGTCGTCTAATTGGGCCATACATAACGCGAGCCGTGAGAGGGGGGTCTTTATGGGGATTTTTCGGGTTTTGGTCTTTAGTAAATCGGGTGATTATATTACTCTATGGGGGGTAAGTCATGGCGAATGTTTGCGAAGTTGTTTGTGTACCATGCATAATTGTAGAAATATCATGATTAATTGGCGATATTAATTTGGGCTCCATATGGGGGATTTGGGGATACTATAAAATTAATTTTGCTGATTTTATACATGTTTACTGTTACTTTTTAATGTTATTAAACTGGTATCTGTTCCTAAATTACTTTGTACCTACCAGCTATGTCGTACATAATGAGAAGGCTCTACATGGGGGTTACCAGGACTCCACAAATGTGATACCATTTAATAGAAAGGGCACATGCAGGCGGATATACTTCATACATATTGAGAATCATAGAACAAGACCACAACAAAGGTCAAGATTAACGCTTTTGGGGATGGATACGTGTACATTATACTTTTTTTCATCAATATGAGTGCATTATAGGTACTTCTATAGACAAACAGCATTACATCAATGGTTTGTTAATATGCCTGACTATTCATTCACCACTATAAGGTCATGCTGATTTGTGGAACTGATGTGAGTATACGAATACAGAAATGCCCGGAAAAAGTTGCCTTTCTCATGTCAATATTCAATAAGGCTATTTAAATGATGACCACATGTCAACTACGGTATACCATAGCGCACAGTTTAGGTTACAAAGTGCTGTACATCAATTGCTATTCATTCATTACCGTAAGGACAAACCAAAAACGAAATATATGACAAACCCTTTACATATAGAACAATCTTAGTATCAAGTAAACTGTCGAGACGCAAATTCAAACGCAGAAGACAGTTCACTTTTGTTTAAGTGGTGATATAGCACTTTTTTGACGCTACGAAAGAATAAATTAAAGTAACAAATTATAAAAATTACAGCTAAGCAGGTTACAATATTGAGCCTTTCAGTAGCACAGAGACAGCAAGAAAGCACAGAATTTGTGGCCACTAACATGGAGTCAATTAACTAAATTTAGATGGAGTGCTTTCAAGAGATTTTGTACCCAATTGCAATATGTCTAGTATTAGGTCCTACCAGGGTCTGTTAGCAATTACAGCTAAATGTTTAATCAGATTTTTAAAATCTAATGTAGTTCTTTGTAAAGGATTCGTCAAAGACTTTGTTTTTTGGCTTGTGGTGTGCACATCAATTATAAGCTTTTTTCATTGTCAGAAAAAAAACACATTTAGATTTAAACCATACTATAATTCATACAAAGCAGCTACAAAATGAGCAAATCATCATCAGTCACTGTGTTCTGCATATAGTCTGGGAAGTCCTATAGCTGCATTCAGTATTTCTGCATATAATGAGCAAATATATGCCGTAGATTGCAAACACATCAGCAAACGTTAATGTGTACTAATTACTAAAAATGCCAACGTCAATTCCAAGGTCAAACGAGAAGATGTGATAGAACGAAAATGAAGAATCTGTTGTTTGGTATATCTTACCCTGTTTGTCATTTGTTCAGCTTTCCTGACCACACCACCTCACCATAATGGGTGCAAATTTTTTCGGCCATTTTTTTATTATTTTTTTATTAGCCTACTTGCATCAGTTCCCTAATCAGCATGACCTTATGGTGGTGAATGAATAGTCAGGCATGTTAACAAACCATTGATGTAATGCTGTTTGTCTATAGCAGTACCTATAATGCACTCATATTGATGAAAAAAAGTATAATGTACACGTATCCATCCCCAAAAGCATTAATCTTGACCTTTGTTGTGGTCTTGTTCTATGTTATTTTTCAATATGCATGAAGTATATCCGCATCCATGTGCCCTTTCTATCAAATGGTATCACATTTGTGGAGTCCTGGTAACCCCCATGTAGAGCCTCTTCATTATGCATAACATAGCTGGTATGAACAAGAAATTTAGGAACAGATACCAGTTTAATAACATTAAAAAGTAACAGTAAACATGTATATAATAAGCATAATGCCTTTTATAGTATCCCCAAATCCCCCATATGGAGCCCAAATTAATATTGGCTATCAATCATGATATTTTGACAATTATGCATAGTTCACAAACAACTTCGCAAACATTCGCCATGACTTACCCCCCATAGAGTAATATAATCACCCGATTTACTAAAGACCAAAACCCGAAAAATCCCCATAAAGACCCCCCTCTCACGGCTCGCGTTATGTATGGCCCAATTAGACGACGATTGTTTTTGAATAAGTAGATGTTCCTCTCTCTATCAACATTAAAACCATTCACCAGACCCGCTGCGCATAGATTTTATTGCGCCTTAAAAATGACAAAAATTTACAGTGACAAAAATTCTGCTTTCAATGGTTCAGGTAACCCCCTAGCATACCCTCTTATCTTTAATGCATCATCTTCAACTTTTGGTCTGTAACACTTTAAAACCCATGCTATATGGAAATGCAAAACTTTTGTTCGTACCTTAATTAAATTTTCCAGAATAGCCATCGAAATTTCAGTAATTTTCAGGCATAAATTGTTGGATTTTGGAGGGTCCCTGAGGGGGGTCCCAGAACGCCATAACGAAAAATAGCTGGAGGGTTTTAGGTATATGGCTGTTCATAGTTCCACATACCTATCACACATACAAAGTATGAGCCGATTTGGCCGACCCCCATCTTTCGGCCTCTGCCTGGTTTTCTCGTGCAATGACTCTTAAGCACATCCTCAGATAAAAGAGTACTTGATTACCCAATGTTAATACCAAACAACATACTATGATGGCTGTACAATAGACATACCTAATGTAAATCTTCTTTTCAAATAATAATATGCTAATGCAGCTGTATGTACGTAATGTTACATATATTATGAGCTGTATGCAAAGCATATAGCATGATCTAAACATGTACACGTATTCAATGATGATCAACATAAAATCACACATTTTGCAGTTTTTCATTCTTGATTTGAAGCAAGCACCTATCAACAGTTCGTCTCACTGGTTTATTTCTGATATGTAAGTTTTCATGATTCCAAAGTCTGTCTTATTTAAGATAATAATGAAATGTTCTGGATGTTCATAAATGTATGTATAAAGAGTCAAGTGAGCAGATATAGAAAACCATCTTTCCATTTTCGTACATCTTTGTCTCTTCGCGACCTACCAATTTCTTGAACCGGAAGAAAGACACAATGTATATCTCACAAAGTCTGCTTAGTGTTAGGAATGAAAGCCAAACAACCACAAAAAAAACAATCAAGTCTTAAACAGAGTTTTGGGCCTCACAATAAAGTTGCCATTCTTGTCATCAATTCTGTAGTTCTGTGCATGTATTGCATTATACATGTAGTATACAATGTCAGAGGGTAAAACTTTTTTGGTCGTTTGCGTGTGTGAATGCAGTACTTAATCGTTTAAGCTGAGCTAAAAAAAAAAACAGCACAGCTTCGAGAATGTTTAACACATACAGTCCAGAAGAGTGCCAGCATAGGCACAGGCTGGTGGTGCAGGAGTTGTCATGTTCAAGTACCCCATGGTGGTGTTCACTGCTGCTGTCGGGAGGACAGCAATGGTCGCCTCTTGATACAGGAGTCCTGAGGAACGTCAGACGAAAAAGACTTCAGTTGGTTAACCAATTTAAGGCAGCAGCAGTGTGCGGACGCACCGCGTTAACAACACTGTCTACTTATCCCATTATTTTAGTTCTAAAAGTGTTTCAGTTGAAAAACGTGTTAACTACTTTCACACGTGATAATGGTTACCACAATGATATCACATTATTTCACCAGTAGACAATCTTTGTACTCTTACTAGTGAAATAATGGGATAGAGGGGTACTATCGCATTATTTCATTAATAGACACAATCTTTGTACTATCGCATTATTTCACTAATAGACACAATTGTGTCAATTAGTGAAAGAATGTGATAGCACCCCTCTATCTCATTATTGCACTAATAAAAGATTTCAAAAATTGATTTAAATTTGTGTCTACTAGAGAAAAAAATGTGAGAGCACCTCCCCTATCACAATAATCCACTGGTCTATAGACAATTATTGAAATAACCGTTAAAAAACAAGTTATCACAACTTTTCCAACCATCCCTTTTTCTGTCCTAAAATTCTATTCAGGGCTAAATAAATGTGTTGAATAATCAAGTCTCGTTAAACAATGTTATTTCAACCCTAGAGCGAATGTTGTTGATCAAAAATCTGCATTAATCACAGTAATGACTGCATCTGAACAAGGACCTTCTGAAGCAAAATGGAGCACAATATGTTCAAGAGTAGCTAGTAAAAGTATTACAAGTTAAGCAATGTTGATGATGTCAAAATCACAATTCCATGATAACCGCGTGATGATAAACGGACTACAAACCTGCCAAGCAGGCGTTCAGGGCGCTGACTAAGGCACCCGTGATCATGGCCCTGAGTACCATATCGGCCAGGTCGCCCTTCCTGTTGGGAGCAATGGGCCCCAGCCCGCCCAGCTGGATCCCGATACTGCTGAAGTTCGCAAACCCGCACAGGGCGTAGGTCGCGATGGCTTCTGATCGAGCCTGAAAGGAAGATGTTTGGATTATTTTATTTTCATTTACATTCCTGATACTGTGGGACAAAGGCACATGGGGAGACAGGACGACTCGAGACTGCAGATGTATAAGCAAGTAAGCAAGCATTTCATTAGAATATACAATATCGTAACCATCATCATGGGTTAACAAACATTATGGTCTTCTCAATATGTCAATTTTTGTATCATTCAAAGAGTTTCGAAGTGTGTTTTTAGTAGAAAACTGATGCATTTTTCCTTTTGAAGAAATCGTAGGCACACAAAGTAAATAAATCATCCAAAGTCTTTTCCAAGCTTTAGAAGTAGTTGAACAATATATAGATAAAGAAGATACTACAATTACTACTCAACATTTCATTTCAACATGTTGAGCACATGATGGATACTCACCGATATTTTCTTGGCGGCGATTATGTCAGCCAGGTCCAGGTAGGCGACGAACTCGTTGGTGAAGATCTTCTTGCCCAGCAGCTCGGCGACTATCGGGCAGTCCTCCCACGGAACACCCATGGCGTAGGCGAGCGGCATGAACACGTACGAGCAGATAGTCTATGGAACACAACAGTTAGTCAGTCAGCATTGCAAGTATGTGTAAGATATGGATTTGAGGGACAATACGATATGATCTACGTAACAGCTTGAAGACAATTATGTTAAGTTTTATTGTATAGAGCCGGTGAACTAATTCATTACACATAAGCAACTAATCAGCAAAATAGATTGCCAGTTCATATCAGTTCATAATAGTACTCTTCGTCGTAAATCACATCGTTACTTCAACCTAGTTACGTAAACGTATGTGTTCCCCTTTTCTTTCCAAGTTTTACTGTACATATCATTTTGCAGCCGCACACGTACGTAGTGTATTCAGTTTTATATCAAAGCGCCATCACGACCAGGGTAAACCGTCCTCAATTATCTATTAGTAACATGTAAATATGTGTGGGGGTAGAGACACTGATTTGGTAGAGATCCCGACCGAAGTTTCTGTCGATTGAAACCCCAATCCAGATCTCTATCTGTAGAATCGCCGACTCTGTTGGTAGAGATTCTGATCCGAGTTTCTGTCGACACCGTTGGGATTTCTGCCTATCGCGGAGTCTCTACCATAACATATGTATGCCGTGTGCTTGTTTATGCTACGATCTCGTTTCCACATCGCGGCCAGGTCTACTCTCCAAGCAGAGGTTAGGCTCCGGCTGCTATTTAAACGTTTTTTAGTTGTTTTTATCAGACTTTCTATTTTGTATTGTATCTTGCATTATCAAACCTACATTGTCAAGATACAATACAAAATAGAAAGCCCGATAAAAACGACCAAAAAACGTTTAGAATAACAGCCGGAGCCTAACCTCTGCTTGAAGAGTAGGCCCAGTCGGGATGTTTACGGAAACGGTAAAGTTGTTTATCAAGGAATATACACAAAGTGTGCTTATGAGTAATTTTCTTATGCTCTGTGAGTTTTGTTTTCTGTCATATTATACATTTCGTTCCCTAAAGCTTCCCGGCCGGGCCCCGGTTTGGAAATGTGACCGAAGCCGTGTAGTGAATCAAAATATAACCTCAAACGTCAGGTTGGGGATACCGGCCATCACTCCCAGCCAGGACAGCACGGTGTTGAGAAACCCCAGTAGTGCGATGAAGACGATCAGGTTCCCCACGATGTTACTGACCAGGGTCACGGCTACGGACGCGCCGGAGGCAGCTGCTTCAAATAGGTTCCTCTGCTGTCTGCAACCGCAATAGATATGCAATATGCATTACAATTACAAGTTAACCTTAAGAGTAGTATTATGATGCTTTCATCCTATTCATGCCATAGTTATCAAAGTTGAGACCGTAACTGCCGGCGTTTGAACAACTATACTATTTCAAACTTCCTCAGGAAAATGCATGCCTGTCTCGTAGGGGAAGACCAATGGGCCTCCAATGGCGAGAGATTGTGTATCACAGGCTAGCCAGGAAAAATAAGCTAATGAGCACGACTACTGATGATTTAGGTGTGATGTGAAGTACAACGTGTAGGAAGATGAACTCACGAAACTTCAATTTGAAGACGTTCGGCCTTCTTCGACCCCTTCCTCTCCGTCTCCGGATAGACCAGCTTGGAGATGGCCAGGGCGGTGGGGGCCGCCATGACGGAGCAGGCCAGCAGGTGGGACGGGTTGATGCCGAAGGAGATGAAGGCTCCCAGCACGCTGCCGGCCACGGTGCCGAACCCTCCGGTCATCACCGCGTGGAGTTCCGACTTGGTCATGGTGGGGAGGAAGGGGCGGACCAACAGGGGAGCCTCCGTCTGTTACGTTTGAGGAAAAGGGTGTTAATCTCTTAATGATCAATGTAAAAAGTAAAAAAAAAGATAGAGACAATGATAACGTAGTTACGGGCCTTTACAAATTTTTCCCCTTTATACATATATCTGATATGTACATCTTGTGACCAGGGTATCATATATTTGACACTTTTTTTTCTCTTCGGAAACATTCTGCATTTTCGTCGAAGGCCATGACCTGCCTAGTTTTTCTTCAAGTTCCCCTTCTGTGCTCTCTGCAAATACACAGAGGACAGAAGAGCTGTAAGATGATGGATACCAGAATAACGATTAATGGTAACATAGCTCGCTATGTCTTACGGGAAAAGGACGGCAGATTCTCAAAGATGACCAGAAAGCAATTACTGATTCCGATCTATCTAGCCCATCAGCAGAACTGGACGTACCATGCCAACGAAAATGATTCCTGCTGCGCTGATTGACTCCGGCCCTGACGTGCCCAGGGTGAACTGCATGATCCAGGCGATCTTCTGGATGACAATCTGCATTAAGCCCACGTAGTACAGCACGGACATTGCCGCGCTGAAGGAGATGACGATTGGGAGAGCCTGCGGATAGAATTGTTTATATCAGAGCTTATCTCAGTCAGTTGTTACATTCAATTAGAAAAGTCTGTCGATATTACATACACGATGCACAGGCTATTGTCGACTATTAACTGACCATTACTAACGACTCATCATTAGGAAGATGCAACCAAATATACTGGAAATGCTGTAAACAAGTAAATGAAGTGCTAATGCTACGTTGCGGGAATATTCAAATTCAACAATACATGTATCTTTGTATCTTTTTCGTGACTGTTTATTGTGTCCTTGTATACCTTACCTTGAATACAAAGTTGTGCAAAAGATAGGCCGCTGTCACAATCAGGTCTGCAAACGATGTGATCTCGCTCAGGTTAGCAGTGCTGCTTGTTACAACTAGACCTGAACCGAAGACAAAGGACCTCCCATCGTCTGTGAATGCCAGGAATCCCTAAGGAGAAGAAAGGTGGGCCAAAATTAAAGCACAGCATTAAAGTAATAGCATATGATACATGATAAGTAGTAATAACGGCAACCGTAGTATGGGTCGTTGAATACTTGTGTACCATAAGCACTACAATGAGCATTGAAGTTCGTTTTATCCGACCAAATGTTGTGCTGTGTTGTGTCGTGCAGTTAAAACCAATACCGTGTGCGCGCCACAACTTACATAACAAAAGTTCGGAGACCTCATACCTCCATTAAATATTCGGATTATGCAAATGTCTTGCACATCTGTATAATTGATGCCTGGTTATGAACAACTTTAATTAACTTACACGGCTTTAGTAAAGTTGACGGCCGGACGAGTGCTTTTTTAAGATCGATAACACGGCTGTATAATAGAGGGTGCCGATGTCTATGTCGTGTTTTCGTTCGGATTTCGGTCGCGTTTTGGCGGTTCGAAAACACGATTGTCGTTAACGCCGAGAAACAGCATACATACCTGACATCGCAGGCGATCGCTAAGTCGCAACCGTTGCAACATCACAGTCGAATTGAGTCGCTACATCGCAACCGAGTCCTGCACATCGCAGCCGAGGTTTTAAACAGCAATCGAGTTCTTGAAACAGCAATCGAAGTTTTAAATAGCAATCGAGTTCTTTAGTAAGTTTAGACAACAACCGAGTTCTTTAAACAGCAATCGAATTTTAAAACAGCAACCGAGTTCTTAAAACAGCAACCGAACCATAAAACGATTAACTACATGGGGGTCTGATTAGCACCTCGTTCACTTCACACCTTTATAACATCTAATGATATTGGATGTGTATTGGCAACAAATGATCGACTAGTTAGGCATATGCTATTGATCTCCCTCGATTGAACACATGAGCATGACGTTGTGTGTTTCTCAGCTCTAATGTTATGAACGCAAAATACTGAAAATTTTGTATAATTCCTTCACAGTTTAAGGTTTCTTCCCTGCCTAACTTGGCTTTATGACTTTCCAATGTTTTCTCATTAATAAGTTAGGAAAGCAGTGTCGTTGCGATGGGTATTGACAGCAGGGCATGAAAGAATCATAGGTTTGATTTGTTTGCAAAATATGGATGACGTTATATTGGCCCAATCTTTTTTAATTCTAAGAGTACATTGGTAGCTTTATGCACATCAAAAATATAGTTTCATAGAAATATTATAGGGCAATAAAGATTTGATGACGTCATCTACCTGGTGCAAAAATCAAATGAAGAATTGTTCATGTTAATTTAATTACCTTCGCCAGAATGGCTACGGTTATCTTTTGGGCTTGTGCGTCCTTCCGTCCGTCCGCCTGCTAACAATATAACTCGAGAAGCCTTGGATGGATCCTGATGATATTTGGTAGGGGTCGGGAAAACGAGGGTCAAGTTCGCTAATGGGACCCTAGCGGCTTGCTAATGTACTGCAGTGGAACTTCCATTTTTGATATCTCATGTTCTGGACATGCTGTGGTCGTGATTTTTGAGTGGTATATAGCCCTTGGAAACAGAGCGATTATTGTGAGTTTGGGCCCCCTAGTGGCTTTCTTTGAACTGCAGGCGTCGGTTTCCTTTTAAACTTTGGAGGAGAATAACTTGAACGTGTTTACGTATCGTCATGATTTTTGGTATGTAGATAGCCTCAGTGATGACTTGCACAATGGAATACTAATTATACAGAAAATTCATGTCCATGTCCGGTTCAGGTCCAGAGGATCAGGTCCAGGTCCGGACCTAAACCCGGACATGATTCAGTATTTGAAAACTTGTGACTTGAATGTACTCACAACAATGGTCCAATTCACTACAAAGAAAAATGTTTGGTGGAGTATGCGATTCACACTAGCGTTCTAAAATCCTACAAGGCTAACAGCCCCTGTGCGATTGACGGTAAACCTTGGTAGAAATGACATAAACTTTACTCTACTTCCCTCCTGTTATTTTCTTCGACTGAGACGTTTGAATGCCTGATCAAATAACCTATTTTGTTTTCTAATAGGTCAAACATTCGGTCCACCGATTTTTTTCCGGTCCAATAAGAAGAAAAAAACGGTTTTGTACCGGTATACTGTACCGGTACCCACCCCTAGTCACCAGTAAATACAGTGTTGTATGCGTAGCGAAGCAGGGAGTCCTCATGAAAGTTTACTAAACGGTGCCAGTACTTAATGACACGCCTACGGCTTCGCAACTCTACCCATCTCCACATACCACGCTGCAGGACCCAGACATACCAGTCAAGCTTCATTCCGCACGCTTCCTGCCTCTGGAACGATCTGCCCCAGGCAATAAAGCAAGCTGGTAGTCTCAGTGTGTTTGAATGAAGACTGGCAAACTGGACTGACTGATTGATACCCAGAGTTATAGATGTATTGTAATTTTCAATTGTATGCAATGATTGTATTTTAATAATTGTACTTATTGATATGACATATGTATTTATGTATTCATGTGTGGGCCACGACACCAGCATATCGTTGCCTGTGTCCCACGTGTATTGTATTGTTTGCAATTTCAATAAAATAAAAAAAATAAAAATCAAGCATATTCATATTTCAGCCATACCATATATGGTATGGTGAAATATGTTGTATTCGTAATGTTTCTTTCTCCTGTCAAGTCTTCAAATCGAATCATCTCCGTCGTTCCTGCACCTAATGATCTGAAATGTGGCAGAAGGGTAGAGTGGGTCAATACACAGGTGTTGTTTTCTCATTTTTTTTTCATATCTGCCTCTAAAATGATTTTATTGAGGTTTAAAGGTCATGTAAACGGTGTATGTTGGCCCCCTGTACCCTTAAATTACAATGGAATGACCTTTAATATGGTGTAGATGGGCATTAGATAGTTGGTAAAATGATCCAAGTAAAGTTTTTGGCATAAACCAATTTCAAATTATTAATTTCTGCACTTTTCTGAGGGGAAATTGTTTTTCCTTCGGTCTTCTCCCGTGAACCCCAGTGACCCCAGAGCCCACAGGTGCCAGCGGTCTGGGGATAGCGAGAGGTAATTGCTTTATGAAGCCAGCCAATCAGCGACGAGGAAGGCGAATGCTAGTTAATATTTATAAGCGGTTCCTTGCAATCCCGTATATACACAAACAGATGCATATTACAGCCTTACAGAGACCACGCGTCACCCTTTGCCCGATTTAAAATTGTAGTTTGCGAGGCTTTGGAGTTCAGACAGGGTCATTTGAGCGGTAGCGGGCGGTGCACGTGCATTGAACGTTAGAATATAAGTCTTTGTCGATGAATTCATCAACATTCCGCATGGCACTATCAATCATTTTCGGCAGATTTGACTTTGGTAGGGTTAGTTGAGACAATCGACAAAATTTTACTTGGCGGAAAACGCGGGAAAATTGGACAGTTTGTGTTTAGTTTTGATACGTAATTAAAGTTTGACAGTGGCGAGAATGCATGTATTTATCCCCGAGCAAATGTAGGTACTTCTAGTGCTGTTACCTGCATGTATGCAGGTATGGTTTTGATGCTGGTGGAAACTTTTCGGTAGCCGGGGATGTAGGGCGCTGTATCTCGTGAACGGATGGTGCGAGCACGACGATTTTTGGTACCTGGGTTGGGGGTGGTAGCCTGACACTCAGGTGTGATTTGGGGCCTCCTGGCGCTTGACCTTGACATTGAAGGTGGCATTTTTGGTGTTTTGGGGGCACTTTTGGCGCTGTGTGTCCGGAACGATACGCGCGATTGCGACGATTTTTGGTGCATGGGTGGGGGGTTGTTGCCTGTTGCCTAGGATTGACTTTGGGCCTTGTCGCGTTTGAACTTGACCCGGCAGGTCGAATTTTGTGTCCGGGAGGGGTGTTTCCGGAGTTATATCTTCTGAACGGCTGGTGCTGGCGCGATGATATTTGGCACAT